>NW_027503725.1:0-21948 GCF_021521415.1 Bidens hawaiensis
AACTACGCTAATGCGCGAAATGGAACAGCGCACCAACCATTCCCGTCTCCCGCAAGCCGGCTCATCCCGGGCTTCAAAAAAGTCGAAGATATCGTCGTCGACAAATCCGAGCACACCAAACACACCCTCTGATGCTCGTAGCTTCTTCGAGGACGAAGGGGTTAATTTAGGCGACGACGAAGAAGTACAGGAGTTTCCTCGGCCACGCGGGAGATCGAGAAAAAATAATGGTGAATGTTCGTCGTCAACACGATTCAATACGGCGCCCGGTGAAGACGTCAGACAATTAAACGAGTTAGTCGGTCGTTTGGAAACAAATGCCACGGTAATATGAAACGACCTTCGAGCATCCAACAAACAACAAGAAAAGCTTAACGAGACGTTGGAATTACGTCAAATGAAAGAAGGCTACGAATCCCTCAAATCGCAGGGTTTCACGAGGATGCCGCATTTTTGTTTCCACGACGACGTGAAAAAATGCGGGAATATTACGGATATTAGTTTCTTTTTTTTAGTTATGTTTTTTTTATTTTTTTAGTTATGTATTTTTTTTAGTTATGTATTTTGTTTTAGTTATGTATTTTTTTGTATTTCTTTTTAATTTTAATATATTTTTATTTTATAATTTAATTTTCTTGGTTTTTATTTGTTTAGTTTAATTATAAAAAGAAAATAATAAAAAAAGATATTGTGGACCCAGTTTGTAGCCCCTACACCATTACACCCCTAAAAACAAATTCTCATCACTTGTTGACTGGACGTCACGTGTCACAATTCGCCCCCATTTGTAGCCCCTTGACTACGCATAGCCTTAACATATAATCGTGTTGGATATACTAAGTACGCTTGTGTTGTATGGACTAGTAAAAGAGCCCATTACCAATCTCGTTATAGTCACACCGCAAGATTAATAAACGGCATCCAAAGATCACAGCTCTAACAAGCAATGTAAACCAAGCTCCAATTGGATATGATCTAACCATTAGCATCAAACACGTTAAAAATAACTTTACACTTTTTGGATAGAAAATAGTTATCGAACCGCCTCATTGTATAAAATTGACATATTATAAAATTCACATGGTCAAGATTATCTATGTAGTTTTATAAAATGTTCATAATTTGTGATCAAAGAAAGATAATCAATTACTTTGAAACTGAGTTTTGGTTAAACTAATATTGGTTTGCTTCGGTTGAAAAAACTTAGCATCTATTTGGATGTTGCATTTTACTTTTTTGGGGGAAAAACTTGTAGTTCGGGGTACTAGTCTGATTGAGTTAGTTCATCGATTACATTCGTACAGTTCTGCCTCTCTTCTTTTCGATTGATAATTGAACTAGGGTAAAGGGTTTAATACATAATAGGGATTACTTCATAGAATAGTAACCAACTTTGAAAGTTGTTCCAATCAGTTCACTGATAAAAACTTTTGTTCCAATCAGGTCATTGAACTTTCATTTTTGTTTTAATCCTAGATATTTTATCTGGATAGCAGGTAATCTAGGTTTTTTTTTAATTCTTCAATGTTTTTACTTTACATAATAACTTTTAAAGGTTGCAAAAATTAGTAAAAATGCGAAATATAATTTTAAAATTCCGAAAGTTTGCAAAAAAAGTTCGGAAAATTGAGGTTCGGGTTAGAACGGGTCAAGGTCGGGAACGGGTCAAAACGGGTTTTGGGTCAGTTTTTTTTAACCAACGAATCAGCGCGTTTTCAACACGTTACATCTCGTTTTAACAACAAAACTCGTTTAAGCGATTTTTTCAGTTTTTTCAGCACTTAACAGCTCGTTTAAGATTTTTCAGTTCCTTTCAGCACTTAACAGCTCGTTTAAGCGGTTTTCAGTTCGTTTCAGCACCTAACAGCTCGTTTAAGCGGTTTTTCAGTTCGTTTCAGCACCTAACAGCTCGTTTAAGCGGTTTTTCAGTTTGTTTCAGCACCTAATCGCTCAAACGAGCTGTTAGGTGCTGACACGAACTGAAAAACCGCTTAAACGAGCTGTTAGGTGCTGAAACGAACTGAAAAACCGGTTTAAACAAGCTGTTAGGTGCTGAAACGAATTGAAAATCGCTTAAACGAGTTGTTAGGTGTTGAAACGAACTGAAAAACTCGCTTAAACGAGCTGTTAGGTGCTGAAACGAACTGAAAAAACCGCTTAAACGAGCTGTTAGGTGCTGAAACAAACTGAAAAACCGTTTAAACGAGCTGTTAGTTGCTTAAACAAACTGAAAAACTGCTTAAACGAGCTGTTAGGTGCTGAAACGAACTGAAAAACTGGTTAAACGAGCTGTTATGTGTTGAAACGAACTGAAAAACCGCTTAAACGAGTTGTTAGGTGCTGAAATGAACTGAAAAATCGCTTTAACGAGCTGTTAGGTGCTGAAACGAACTGAACAACCGCTTAAACGAGCTGTTAAGGGCTGAAACGAACTGAAAAATCGCTTAAACGAGCTTTTGCTGTTAAAACGAGCTGTAACGTCTTGAAAACGTGCTGATTCGTTGGTTCAAAAAAACTGACCCGCCGACCCGTTTTGACCTGTTCCGACCTTGACCCGTTCTAACCCGAACCTCAATTTTCCGAACTTTTTTTGCAAATTTTCGGAATTTTAAAATTATATTTCGCATTTTTACTAATTTTCGCAACCTTTTAAAAGTTATTATGCAAAGTAAAAACATTGAAAAATTAAAAAAAAAAAAAACTAGATTACCTGTTATTCAGGTAAAATATCTGGGATTGAAATAAAAATGAAAGTTCAATGACCTGATTGAAACAAAAGTTTTTATCAATGACCTAATTGGAACAACTTTCAAAATTGATTACTATTCTATGAAGTAATCCAATAAGATGTCAGATGTTCATTGGAATTTCAATATGAATAATAAATAACTGTTTTATTATAAAAGAACTGATATACATTAACAGTATTATGAAACAAAAATTGCTACACATTACTAAAATCAAACAAATTTTTCGAATTCAACAATATCAAAAGCAAATAAATCTAACTTAAAGTGGGGCTGTATTCAAACAATCTATCAAAAGACTATGACCAAGACCAAAACCAAAACCAACCCGAATAACCAAAACATATATTGTAAGTTGTAATTAACCTTAAATTAGTATAATAACCTTGGTAACCAAAGTTAATCTAAACTACTTTTATGGAAACATTGTTTACATATCCTCAACAAGCCCATATAAGCAATAAAAATACAAACTAATGACCGCAGTATCACATGAAGTATAAACAAATTTTAGATGTCGGTAGCAGTAGATTTTAGCTAGTAGCTAATTATCTATACTTTGGAACAAATAAATAAGTGTTCGGGTTTTGATTTTAGAATAAAACCCGAACAACTCAACACAAGCCTGAAAAACAAAGACTTAGGAGCTAAAAAAAACGAAAAGCATATAGTGCAATAAACAAATTATTATGAATATATAAAATACTTACAGCGTTGTGGAATTGATTATGATAAAACGAATTCAAACATATGCTTTTCACACAATCCATCTATCTAGCACATATTAAAAAACTCCAACACAGTTAATCAACAGATAAAAAAAACATATGGCATATTCACACAACCCCTTTTGGGCATTCACACATTTAAATAATCGAAGAACTGACATGTAAGGTCCCGTTTTCGGTGCCTCACTTTGGACGTTGAATTTACTTATAAACACAGTTCTACAAATCAGAATTATTTAAAACTTTCGTAGAATAATAATAATAGTCAATCATTCATTACAAACACCATAACTTGACTTTTAAAACATAACATAAATGATAATATCAAAACATCACGACAAATCTTTATATGCCAGCCTCTTCGGATCCTTCCATGTGTCTCCCTCAAGCCAACTGTCTCAGTCGAATAACCTGCGTGCATACTAAAAGTCAGCTACGCTGAGGGAGCTCTAGTTAATCAGACGACGTACAATACATTCACATACTTACATATGCACCCGAAGGTATATACCTTCATATTTACTTGCATACATACATACGTACGTACTTTCATTCTTTCTTTCATACTTACATTCATACATGTATGTTTTAAAGAGCATTCCGCCCTATAACCTTCGCCGATATTATTAGGGTCGGTTCCCTACATTCGGCGATATTATTATGGTCGGTCCCCTACATTCGCCGATATTATTGGGGTTGGTTCCATACATTCTCCGATATTATTAGGGTCGGTTTTCTACATTCGCCGATATTATTGGGGTCGGCTCCCTTTCTAACCATACCTTCCGTTCGTCATATAACCATGCGTACCTTTCTTTATATAATCGTCATTTCGTACATACTCATTTCATTGCGTAATTTCGTACATACATATTTTATCCTAGGCATACTACATATTACTTCCCCGGTCGATACGTGCAATATCCGAAGATCGTTCATGCACAGACAAGCATTCATTCATACCATCCATACATACTATCACATCAATCATTATGACATACACTTACCATTTAAGGTGTCACACCCTCAAAATCCACTAACGGAGTTTTACCGTCAGAGGGTGTGAACTAACAGGATCGGAATCATTAGTTATAATCAAACAAAAAAAAAGTTTCAAAACCATGAAAACGTTTACGAGTAATTAAATGCGGAAGCGTAAAACCATAGCAAACAATGTTACGTCACGCAGGACGACTTAAAACCCAATGATAACAGTTAAAAATAAGTTTGCATAGTTAAAAGTGTTTCAAGCAATGCATGTTCCTAAACCGCGCGCCCCGCCTCGGCTACCTGAGAATAACATACTAAAAGTGTCAACACAAGGTTGGTGAGTTCACAGTTTATATAAAAAAAGCGTTTAGCGTTTGCGTTCAGCGTTTTGCGTTACAGCGTTTTGCGTTACCAGATAGTGTTATGTCAATTATATATCTATAGGTAGCTAGCCTATAAAACAAGTATCACTAAGTGTTCGACACCGAAGCTGACTGTTTATCACTTGCCTTGCCACCAGGTCATCCAGACCATGGATCATTGCGGGCTTGACCCGACCCAATTACAAAAGCTCTCCCTTTGCCATTGCTTCCACCACTACTACCACTTCCGTTACTTCCGTTGTTGTCGTTCTGTTTCAGCTTGGGACAATCTTTCCTGAAATGACCTTCCTGTCCACATTCGAAACATCCCTTCGTCGTCATAGGTGGTTTAGGAGCACCCTTTGCCGCAAGGTCTCCTCTACATTCCTTCGCCTGGTGACCCATCTTTCCGCATCTCTGACACTTGACACGGTCACACGGGCCAACATGATGATAGTTGCACCTATTGCACTTCGGATATTTCCCAGCATAGTTGCACCGTTGTTATTGTTGTTGTGATTCTGATTGTTAAAGCTCCGAGTGAATTCGGGCTTACGGTAGTGTTGTTGCTGTGGGAGGTTCGAGGACGAGGATCTGGTGTTGTCAAACTTTCTCTTTCCGCTGCTCGGGTTGCTGATGCTATTGTTGTCATTACTCGGGTTGTCACGGGCTTTAGCGGTTGAACCCCTAGGTGGTAGCGCACCTTGGGTCACTGCTTGATCCGTCAGTTTGTGAGCTAAACGGATCGTTTGTTGAATCCTGGCTGGTCTGGAAGACGTCACCATGCCCTGAATTTGCGGTGCTAACCCATCAAGATACATTTCAATCCTCTTACTCGGCGGATCCACCATCCGCGGACACATCACAGCTAACTCGTGAGAACGTGTGGTGTAGGCTTCAATTTCGGAACCCACCATCTTCAACGACCAAAACTCGGATTCCAACTTTGCAATCTCCTCCCTAGGACAGTACTCTTCTCGCATCATGTTCTTGAACT
The DNA here is from genome assembly GCF_021521415.1 of Bidens hawaiensis. NCBI lineage: Eukaryota > Viridiplantae > Streptophyta > Magnoliopsida > Asterales > Asteraceae > Bidens > Bidens hawaiensis. Next base: position 5,825 of record NW_027503725.1, read on the forward strand.
CCTCCCAGTTCATAGCGTTAGCCAGTTCCAATCCAAGGATCTGCACGTTTGAATTCCACCAAGTGAGGGCAGAATCCTCAAGTGTTCCAGCAGCGAATTTGACCCTACTGGCCGAAGGACAATTACACATCTCAAACGCCGACTCGGCCTTCTCAGCCCAACGCAGGAAGCCTATAGCTCCCTCGGTGCCCTTAAACGTACTGGGCTTGCAGTCAAGGTAATTCTTGAAGGTACACGTTCCAATTGGACCTCCAGCTTGGTTCTGAACATGTGCGGCTAAAGCGGCCGCCGCATGGTCGTTCAGCAGAGTTTGGAGTTCAGCTGCAGTCAAGTTGATGTTACCACGTCCGTGTCCAGCGTTTCTTCCAGCCATTTCCTAGAATCACAGTATAAAATGTTAAACATGAATTTTTCTTTCATATACAACACACCATACATGTAATAAAAAGATAGGTAAGAAAGAAATAAGAAACAACATCACATCACAACCATATATTAATCTAATTAATAATTCATGATTAAAACCATTGTATTCGCTACAAAGTATTTCCAATCAATCCTTAAAATCATAGAAAATAATAGTTCGGATGGAGACAACCCCTCCATCTAGGTGTCATCATCACTAGATGTCATCATCTGAGGACACCTCTGAGTGTGCCTCCTCCTCAGCCGATTCTTCCTCCGGTTCTTCTTCGGGTTCCTCCTCGGGATCCTCCTCAGGCTCCTCTTCAGGATCTTCTTCAGGTTCCTCTTCAGGCTCTGCCTTAGGCACGGCCTCAGGCTCTGCCTCAGGTTCGGCTGCGTTCTGAGCAATTTGCATTTGTAACACATCGCAACGCTCTAAAGCCATCTCGGTTCGGGTCCTTGCTACTTGGAGTTGCTCTTGCAAGTCTATCATCTCGGCTTGCATCTTTCTCATAATTTTCATCTGTTGATCACTAGCCTCTTGCATTTCCTTCATTGCCGCTGCCATGCGGGCAATCTCCTCCTTAGTCTCGGTTTCGTCTTTTAATAGTCCGGAAACGTTAGCCCTCGTATAGCGCATGTAACCCACGTCACGCTCCAAGCAAGAAACGACAGCTGCGAGAACTCGCTTTACAGGTTCGGTTATGGGTGGTAGGGTGTTGGGGTAAGCAGGATGGTTTGGGTGGGGTAATGGGGGAACTTGTTCACGATAGACCATACGTCTGATCATACTAGGGTACCAATCCCAGCTAACTTCGTTTTCGTACATGCCTCCGGATAAGCGGTACCTCTTCGGTGCGGGAGCTTCGAGTTCCGGGACTACTCGGGGTGGCGATGCGGTAGGTAACTGCGGTTCCTTCCCGTGAGCATGAGTCATCGGATCAGATGAGGATGAGGGTGGCGGCGTCGACATTCCTACAAGTAAGCCGTGTATGCGCGCGCGTATGAGTGAAAGAGGTAAAGAGATAAGATAACAAAGACTACACTAATCTATGCAGTGCGTATCATTATAACTAATGGGTCGTCGCGGTTATAGTCTAGTATGCATGCAGCTTCTAGTTCGCTATAACCAATGGATCTGATACCAATCTGTCACACCCTCAAAATCCACTAACGGAGTTTTACCGTCAGAGGGTGTGAACTAACAGGATCGGAATCATTAGTTATAATCAAACCATAAAACAAAGTTTCAAAACCATGAAAACGTTTACGAGTAATTAAATGCGGAAGCGTAAAACCATAGCAAACAATGTTACGTCACGCAGGACGACTTAAAACCCAATGATAACAGTTAAAAATAAGTTTGCATAGTTAAAAGTGTTTCAAGCAATGCATGTTCCTAAACCGCGCGCCCGCCTCGGCTACCTGAGAATAACATACTAAAAGTGTCAACACAAGGTTGGTGAGTTCACAGTTTATATAAAAAAGCGTTTAGCGTTTGCGTTCAGCGTTTTGCGTTACATCGTTTTGCGCTACAGCGTTTTGCGTTACCAGATAGTGTTATGTCAATTATATATCTATAGGTAGCTAGCCTATAAAACAAGTATCACTAAGTGTTCGACACCGAAGCTGACTGTTTATCATTTGCCTTGCCACCAGGTCATCCAGACCATGGTATGTGTTTAGCCAAGATTACACCCACTCGACCTCCAGTCGAGTTTAGCGTTGGGTGGGGTTTATCAAACCCAGTAGTACTACTCAACAATGACTCGCTATTATCCAATATTAAACGGTTCGATGTGAATGAAGGACTTTAGTTATTGCGTTTGCCACTTAGTCTTTACAAGTGATATATAATCTACATTAACAAAATCTTAAATGCGTTTCGGAGTATGTTATCTCCCCCAAGTGAAAAGCGTTTAAAAAGTTTAAAAGGGGAAAGTGAAACTCACTGTTTGCGAAGTATTCCCAAAATAATTCACCAAGATGCGCGTCACAGAAAAACTCTCTCTAGCGTTCTAAAACAACAAAGAGATTTTTTTAAGTGTCGGAATATTATCGAGTCTCTAGACCCGGCACATAATACCTATGCACCTAACATGTTTCGTGTTTCGTTTGTGAATTGTGTGTGACTTTAACAAATGTATTTGTGATACGTTACATGTGTAAACAATTATTTACGTGTCATGTATTCATAAAGTACATCACTAGCAATTACTCCCCGTAAGGGCAATTTGGTCAACACATAACAATTAACTAGCCATTATTCCCCATGAGGGCAATTTGGTCAAATCATGACAATCAATTAGCAATTATTCCCCGCAATGGCAATTTGGTCAAAACATAACAACTATATAGCAAGTATCATGTTTCATGCATTTTCACAAAACTCAGCAGCTAGTTTCACCGAGACAGAAATTCTACTTGAAAGATTGCACTATTCCACAGATCACAGCATCTCAATTAATTTACCAAAAATCATCACAAAAGCATATATGTCTTAGATTTCCAGAACATATTTTATTATATTTTTATTCCACATAGGTTTCTCACAATCATCAAATCATTACAGCAAACTCATAACAGTCAAATTCATGCGCAACAGAATGTTATTTGAAATTCCCGTTAAACGAAAAATACAATAAATGCAAGACCACTTGGGTTAGGTTCCTAACTCAATGAGTCAACTTCCAGAAGTGGAACCAACCCAATTGGTCTCGTAGTTCATGAGATATAACCTTTACAAAACAACCTAACAGCAGGTCTAACAGCTCAGCTTTGCACAACATTTTTGTAAAATCATAAAAGTTAACTTTTCCACGTCCAAAAATTGCAAATTTATATTCTTTAGAAACTAGACTCAACCTAGTTTACTGTAGTATCAATAATCTCAACCAATTTTCACATTTACACTTCGTTACAGTCACTTAAACATCAATAACACAATCTGTCCAGAAACTGTTTGCATCCAAACTCAACATATTAACTATCTATGGACCATCATGCATTCATATAACACTCTAGACTCCATAAACACTATCCATGCACATCAATTACACATTACATACATGATTAGGGTTTTTGTTTGAACTCAAATCAAAGACACAACAATTAACATGTAACAATATCAATTCTAGTTATCAAATCATCATTAATACATCATCAAATCAAACAAAATCATATGAACACACTAACATATAAAAATCGGCATATAGGGTTTGTAATTAACCCAATAAAAGTCAAGATTAAGTATAAAGGGTGCATAGGATAGTTGATTATACCTTCCTAGCACCTTAATCTTGAATCAAAAGCTTGAAATTTGTTGTATGTATGTGTGTGTATGTCGACGGCAGCCAAGGAGCCAAGGGGGGAGGGGCTGATCGGTTTGTGTAGGGAGAGAAATAACAAGTTAGGGTTTATTATTATTATTATTTATAATAATACTATGTTACACTTTGGCCCCTCCACTTCTAAGTATTACTTATCTAGCTTAAACTAACTTGTTTACATCTTGAGCTAGTGTTTATAACGATGTTATCACACAACACATAAGTCTAACACATAATTATCACATAATTACTATTTTGACGTTTTTCGTTTATTCACCAATCGTTTGTGTCAACTCGTTTGCGTTTCGGTGCAATTCCCGAAAGACTACACATGTAGTAAGTGTTAAGCGTCATTTAAACCCTAGTTTAAATGTAATGAGGTGTGCGTTATAGATTCAATGATCTTAAGTTTGAATTGACGGAGTTGAGTTAACGGAGTTAACCTGAAATTGACGACTGTCACATAAGGTAAGTGTATTAACGTTCACATTGAGTATGCACAAATTCCCGATAACATAACAAGGAGGTGGGGCTAGAAACTCACTTGAATACGGTTACGTTCACCGTTTACGGTTGTTCCTTTCTTTAGCTGTGCGCGACTAACTGTATAACAATTACACGTATCAATTAACTATCACTACCCATATCGCGTTTCTGGTCTAATCATAACCCTCAATGAACGGGGGTCCATGGGTAGCGCCCCTGGCAGCGGGGTTCTAGGAGCGGCAGTCCCTAGCTGGGTCAAAGGGGCAGAGCCCTTGGCTGGGGTCAAGCTGGCAGGTCTGCTTGGAAAAATGTTATTTCCATTAACTGTCTTAACACATTTTTCATTAGAATTTTAATTTATTATTTTATTTGCTAACTCATAAAGTTCGAGGGCTTCTTTGTAATTAAATCATTCTTTCTAAGTCCAGGGATCTTTCTGTCATTCTTTCAAAGTCTAATTCGTTATCCATTTGTCAAATTCTACTTCGTTATTCAGTTCTTTAACGAATGGGGATTTTATAATGAACGGGTATTTTATAACGAACAGGCCTTTATAACGAACTGACCGTTATAACGAATTGGCATGTATAACGAATGACCCCTCTCTAATGAATGAGGGTTCATTCGTTATATCTCCGTTAACGAATTACTTAACGAATGGCTTAACGAACTTCTTCTAATTCGTTATCTCCTCTTAACGAATGGGCATAACGAATTGCTTGTTAATTCGTTATGTCTCCGCTAACGAACAAGGGTTAGGTCAGAGAATGTCAGAAACATTCTCTGACATTCGTTAACCTCGTACACCTTTTCTGGCGCCGCCTTTCTGGCGCAGTCATCGCCGGAAAACCGGGATTTTGCCGGAAAAGCGAGATTTCGGTTATTTCCACCGTTTTTCGTCTCGTTCGATCGATATCTGAGTTAGGGTGACCCATAAGCTCATCTTTTGATCGGTTTATACCCGATTCCACCTGGATCTCGTGACTTTAACGGATTAAGGGTGTTGGATCGTCGTTTCGCGACTAAATCTAGCGGGTTTGGGTCCATGCAACATCATTCTATCATTACCTCGGGTCGGGATCGATATTTCTTCTTGGTTTCGGTTTAGAGAAAGAGAGAAAGAGAGAAAGAGCTTAAGTGTGTGTTTTGGGTGGTGTATGGAATGGATGAGAATGAATTAATTAATGGTAATTATGGTATTTGTATCATGGGTCATGGGCTTAAGCCCATGGTCTTTCCTTATTAATCCAAGTCCATAACCCATATATATTTAACCCAACACTAGCCCGACTCATAATAACTCACATTTTTATTTTATTAACCGAAACAAGAAAACGGGGTGTTACATGACAAGCTAGATACCACATGCCTAAACCATTCCAAACAGTTATTCTAATTGATATACAAAAAGCTCTAGTAGTTACCTTTTCGTGAAATTTGGAGAAAGAGCTTCAAATTGATGGTCGAGTACCTCGCTTAGGTTTCATCGTTTGGCCGGTGAAGATGAAATTGATGGCACAGTTTGTTTAGTGCTTTGTGGTTCACAGATTCGCTTTGTGAAGATGAAGACGCTGGCGGATTAGGAGAATAGAGAAGACGATGTTGGGTGTTTGATAGATAGATTTGGGGTTTAGGGTTAAAGTTTGAAATATTTGGGGAAACAAGAATTGGTGGGCTAGAAAACACGGGCGGAAACTAAATTAGATGATGAAATTATATCATATATATTATAGAGAAAATCAAGTGTAAAACAAGGGTAAGGGCATAATAGAGATAACACATTTGTTGACTTTCTTTCTCCACATGCAAGGCACAGGTCAAATTCTCTCATCATTTAAAACGTCAATAAATTTTTTATACGACATTTAAAAAAAACAGTTTCACCTTAATAACGAGTATTTTTTATCTTTTATATAAGTACCATATTGCTATATAAAAATAAAAAAAATCATGGATTTTTTAAAAATTGTGTTTTACCAAAATTGTATTTTTTCATAATGTTTTTTTGCATTGTGTTTTTTACATTGTGTTATTTAATTGTGTTTTTCATTGTGTTTTTGTCATTGTGTTTTTATTTTCATAGTGGTTTTTCCATTTTGTTTTTTTCATTGTGTTTTTTCATTGTGTTTTCCATTGTGTTTTTTCCGGTGGCCATTTTCGGTTGATCATTTCTGTTAATTGTTTTTCGGTGAATTTTTCGGCGATTTTTCCGGTGAAATTTTTCGGAGATTGTTTACCGGTGACTTTCTGACGAATTTTCTGGCAAAATTTCCGAAGACTTTTCCGGCAAGGTGGTGTCGGTGGCTGGCAGTGGGCGGTGGTGGTTGTAGGAGATGAGTGAAAATTTAAGTTGGTTTTTAAGATTATTTAAGTGGGTTATGAAATTAAATTAAGTGGGTTTTCAATATTAATATAGTAGAATAAAACACCCTCATTCCTAGCCTTCTTAAGAAAATCAAACTTCTTATTTGAATATTTCATATATATTATTTACTAGTTTTAGAGCTCGTGTACACACGAGATTATCCAAATTATAAAATTACAAGTAAAAAAAAATAATTATCTAACGTATATGAAAATATGTATTACATCTATGCTTGTATCAATACTATATGTATATAAATTGATTTTATTTATATCACATAATGATTTTTTTATAAATGAACTTAATAAAAAAAAATGCAAGTGCAAAAACGTATCTGAGAATAATGTTTTGAAACCCAGCCCGGACCGGTCGGTCGAACCGGTTACCGGCACCCGCTACATACACCGGTCCGGGTCATGGTATTAACCCGTTTTCTAAAAACCTGACCGGTTTGAACGGTTTACGTTTGAACCAGACCAGGTGAACCGTCGGTTGATCCGGTAAATGCTTTTAAAATTGAAAAAAAGAACGAAAAATAGTCAAAATGCGTAAAGAAAAGTTTGCGTAAACTTCGTCGTTCACTTCATTAGGCCTTAACAGCTCTTTAACGACCGTGAAAGCTCAAAAATTAACCACAAAACAATTGGTTTTATTTCAAGTTATTAAACCTATCTATCTATCCTATATAATAAAGAAAACCATTTTTGCCCTTGTCATCTTCATATTCTTCCAAAATCTCATTTTCCCGCTCATTTGCCATCTCCCTTTCCACGTGTATCAATAGCCATTTCTTTTACCCTTCAACAACATATTCCTATATTACTCCATAATAATAAACAAATCCCCTTCTAATTTTCAGGCTCATCTAATCGAACACTACCCATTTTCAATTTGCTAACCCACGTTCTCTATACCATTACTCTCAATTAAACAAAGTGGCTTCAATCTCCGATTCTCTTAGCGATCTCAGGAATCGATTCGCAAACATCACTGTTTTTTCTTTCTTTGATCTTCGTAGGGCAAGTGCAGTGATCTGAATTTCATTAATGATTAGGTTTGTTGTTTAACTTCAACCAGATTATGTTTTAAATATAAATGGTAACATTATTTTGAGATTAGGGTTCGGTCACTTATGGCATAAATTGAATAGGGTTTCTTAGATTATGTTTAACACAGAGGTGTGCATGGGTCGAAAAATAGTAAATTAGGCATAATCAAAATGTATAAAGGTTAATTGTTATATGCTTAACGAAACATGCTAATTAGAAAAACACAGCATGAACCAAGTCAATCCAAAGGGACATGTGATTGCTTTTATTAATATAACAAAACACCTCATTGTTTTAGGAACTTTAAAAATGAATGCTATGATTAGCTGGCTATTCCCTATCGCCCGTATAACAATTAAATTTTTACATTATGATTATTAAAATTGGATCAGCCAATTATACGGATCAAAACATGCATGAACCCGGTAACATACTTTCATTGTACCTTTAAATAATTAATACCTTGAACTATAACAAAAATAACATTTGCCAGACTCAACGAAAAAACTTCACCCACCGCAATACTGCTATTTATGTACAATTTTAAAACTATTTTTTGTACTTATGAGTTGTGTTTCTACCATCTCAAATGAGTCTTGAAGGCATTGAAGTATGCGAAGAACAAACTGCCTCACAGCCAATTATACGGATCAAAACATGCATGAACCGATACAGATCAATACCTTAGCCTTCAATTGGGTAGTCATGATAAGTTGATAACAATGAATTTTTGCTAATGGCTCTTCATTTCGTGTCAAATAACAAGTTAAATGCAAGATACACTTTTATCAAAAACTAACATTAGTGGTTGAAAGAACTAACAGAGACCACACTCAGTACCAACAAGAAGGCCCCGTAATAATCAATGATATGCTCAAACATCTTATTCCTTTTTAAAAAGTTTTATAAGTTGGTGAAAATAAGCAATCCCAAACACCCCCTTAGTGTTTGAAATTTGATCAACACCCTTACTCTGGGCCTTTACTATTTTCTCATTGTGGATAATATTCTTTTACATGTTACGTTAAGCCTATAATAAATTTACAATTTGCTCAAACATATTAATTGATTAGTGATTATACATTGTTTTTCCAGATCATGGAAATTATGGAAGATGTGGAAGAAGCCATTAGCCTAAAAGCTACCATATAAGACAATAACAAGCCAAAATACGCCACTTTTGAGGACATTTCACTTGGTCAATAAAATGACTGGGAGAATGCAACAAGGTCTCAACCCTCTTTTGAATAACAAACTCAAGCCAAGCCCACAACCCCTCAAAGTCCTGGAAAAATCACCAAAACAGCAGCTAGAATATTAGGTTCACCAACATCAGTTTCTAAAACTCAAACCCTTCCCATAGCCCCTGAAGTACAACTACCATTTAACCTTGATTCTGAAACTAGGAGATATAGTAAGTCAACAGCTAGAAGAGGTTTAACACTTGTTCAGGAAAACAATCTGGTTGTACTTAAGACTTTAGGAGATCAAAGTAGTTTTGGTAAGGATAGATCTGATGGCGAGGAGGCTGATGATAGTGATGATAGCAGCTTTAAGTATGATATAGGTGGGTCAGGGTCAGATGAGGATGAGTATGTTGAGAAAGAAGGTTATGATGAAGACATATCTGTTGAAGTAGTTGGGTCAAATGGAGATGATGATGAATGGGTACAATCTCAAGATGCAATTAGAAAAGCTGTTGAAGAGCAAACAACAACTAATAGGAATTTGCTAGAGGAGTGTTTAAAGGGAACAAAAGGTAAACTGGTTGAGAATGATGTTGAAGGGGGGTCACCTTTAGAAGCTTATAGTAGTTATGATGAATCTAATGGTGATGTTAAAACACCTGGTGAGAGTGAAGATGATGATATAAGGGGGAAGAAATACAATTCAAATGCTCCAGTTGTAAGTGACCAAACTAAGTGGAACAACTTTAAGTGGGTTGTTGGAGTTAGGTTTCCTACAAGGGATGGTTTTAAAGATGCCATTAGAAGATATGCAGTTGTTAATGGTAGGAATGTTTACATTTCAAAGAGTGACAAAAATAAGCAGGGCCGTATAGGTGTGAAGTGTGTTAAAGGGTGTCCTTTCAGTGTATTTTGCTCATTTCATAAAGGTAAAGAATGTTATATGATTAAAAGGGTAAACAACAAGCACAATTGTCAAAGAAACATGTTAAAGAATAGACAGTTGACTGCTAAATTCATAGCTTGTGAGTTATTGTCATTATTCAAAGCTAAGCCAAACTGGAGTGCTAAGGGCATCCAATCAGCAGTGAAAGAGAAGTATAAGGTGATAATAAACCATTGGTTCTCCAATAATGCAAAACATTGTGCAAATAAGATGCTCCATGGATCAATGAAGGACCACTACAACAAGATTGGTTCATACTTGGCTGCTTTAAAGAAAGAGAACCCAACTTTTACATTTGAGCTCTTAACTGCTCCTCCGGGATTTTTTAACGAAGATCCAAATTCTTCATGTGAAACATTTTTCAGACTTTTTATCTGTTTTGATAGAGTCAAGAAGGGGTTTATGGCTGGATGCAGAAAGGTATTATGCCTTGATGGATGTTTCTTGAAGACTTTTCTTGGAGGTATTTGCCAATTATCTATTATAGGTATTTACCCGCTATGTTACTATATAAGTATGTGACTTGTGTTTTCTATATATTATAGGTATGTTATTGGGTGCTATTGGAAGGGATGCTAATAACCAGATGTTTCCATTAGCATGGGCAGTAGTTGAGGGAGAGAAAAATGATAGTTGGGAGTGGTTCTTGGAAGAGTTAAGAAAATGTTTGGGGATACATGATGGTGGTAATGGATGGACACTAATTTCTGACCAACAGAAGGTACATACTTCATTATGCTAACTGATGTACATGATAGTTGCAATGATGGTGGTTAGATCTAACATTTATGTTTGAATGTGGCAGGGAATACTAAATGGTGTTGCATTGAGTTAGCCAAATGCAGAACATAGGAACTGTGCGAGGCACATTTATGCAAACTGGCATAAAACATATAAGGGTGAAGAGTTGAAAGATCTATACTGGAAAGCAACTAGGTCCTATTATGAGGCTAACTACAATCAAGCAATGGATGACATGAAGAAATAAAAGCTAATGCAGCAGAGGCATTACTATAACAAAATCCAAAGTGTTATTCAAGGTGCTTTCTTAATACTCAGACAAAATGTGATGTTATTTTTAACAACATGGCTGAGACTTTTAATGGATACATCGTCCAAGCTAGATCAAAACACATTATATACATGTTAGATGATATAAGGGTTTCAGTGATGAGTAGGCTAACTACTAAGCATTCAGAAATGCCATCTAAAGATGTGATAGTATGCCCAAGAATACAAATCAAGCTTGATAGAGAGAAAAGGTATGCTCATAAATGTAATGTCTTCCCATCATCAGATCATGTATTCCAGGTAAATGTAATCATGTATTTATGTATTTAATAATGTATTCCTGGTAGTGTGCTCATGAATGTACTCATGTATTCCAGGTGAGGGATATCTATGATGACGTGTCTGTGGATTTGAGCAATAGAACTTGCACTTGTAGAAAATGGGATTTAACAGGAATACCTTGCAAACATGTGTGTGTTGTGGCTGGTTTTATACATAAGAATGTTGAGGAGTTTGTTGATGTTGGCTACTTTAAAAAAACATACATGAAGTCTTATGAGTTCTCAATTCCTCCATTGCCTAGTGAAAGGTATTGGCTTGTGGTTGATTATCCTATGGATCCACCCCCAATCAAAGCTGCTCCTAGCCGACCCAAGAAGAATAGAAAGAGGGATCCACATGAGGATCCAAAGAATAAAGGTAAATTAACAAAGCATGGTGGTACAATGACTTGTGGTATTTGTGGGGAAGTGGGACATAACAAGAGAAGTTGTAAAGAAAGGGGTAAAGTTGTTGAAGAACCACCTCATAAAAGGCAAAAAGGGAGGCCAAAGAATTTGGATCAACATTCAACTCAGCAAGCAAGTCAAAGGGGAAAAGGAAGGTCAAGGGGGAGGGCCATAGTGAAGGGTACCACATGGAGGGGTGCTAGAGTGAGGCATTGTCAGGTCCCTCGATTTCAGCTGGATCCTACTTAATCATGTCATAACTCACACAGATTAATGTGTCGACAAGAAAGTTAATGACGGGTTGCTATATTTAGAAAGATTAATGTTTGTTAAAGGCGAAATCAATAACAAACATGATAGTTGCAATTAATAATCAAAGGTAGAAAGCACACACAAGATTCACTCAAAAGATTTCCATCTATATAATTTTCATCATACAAAGTGGATAATCAATTTAGGGTTTAAGGAATCCTAGGACAGCCGTCACACAATATTCTCTCTCAATAAATGTGTCTGTCTATCCTTTTCCGTGTCCTGCGTCTTCTTGGCGGCGTGCCCTAAACATTCTATTTATAGGCCTGCCAACCTAGGACAGCTGTCATTCCTTCTAGAAACCCTAAATACAACGTACATATTCAAATTACATATCAAAATAAACTAAGTGTAAAACAAGTCTTCCGGGTAAGCTTTACAACAGTCTTCATTCTCCGAGTAGGCTGTGTACTCTGCTATCCTTTGGACTTGGTAACATGAAGTGTGCTCGGAATCAGTTTCCGGGTAGACTTTACTTGAAGAGTATTCTACTAAGTAAAATACTCACCGGGTAGACTTCAGTCTTCTTGGTTTTCCCAGACTTTGCCCGACAAATCCTTACGAGCAACCTTGTTCTTCAATGGTCCATTTCAGCTCTTTGCTATAAAATAACTTATTAGCAAAGTGTACTCGGGAGTACTTTTCCTTGCTTGAGCTGAACCTTGCCCGATGATACTTATATTTATATCATTTAATCATCAAGCCTACTTGGACCATACTTATTAATGAATATCTTGCCCGGTCTTCCAATCACTTGGCTTCTTGGACTTGGTTAACCAAACCTTACTCGGAAGAGTAATATACTTGGCTCTGAAGAACAGACTTGCTTAAAGTGAACCTTTCTCGGATTTACATTAACTAGTGTACCTTGCCCGGCAATGCACTAATTTGCAAACCCTGCTCGGATATCCACTAAAGAAGACTTCTTGAAGTAAACCTTGCCTGATAGACAAAATATCATACCCGACTAAGTAAAACCTTTCTCGGAAGTCTAAGGTGTGCCCGGATCCATACTTAGCGAATTCTGAGGGGGTTGAGAAGATTCCAATCTTCCAAGTACTTCATTTTGGTCAAATCTTTGACTCAACAAACTCCCCTTAGGTCAATTGTTTGACTCAACAATCTCCCCTAGATTGGAACACCTCAGCTGACCCAAAACATTTCTATGGTTACTTACACTTAGCAAATATACACATCAAAGTCAAAGTCAAATTGCATAATCAAATTACATATACAAAAAATTACATATTCAAAAACTGTCCGAAGACATTACAAAACAAAGCCTATTCTACTGATCTTGTCTCTTTCTTGCATCATGAAAGGCTTGTCTTCGATTGACTAGCTCAGAAGCAGCTTTCATTTTGAAGATATTAAGGGCTTGGTAGTGAGTGTGACTTTCTGGTATAGCCAAGTCCCTTATATCCATTAGATCTTCATTATGTAGGCAGGTCAAGTCTTCATCTTTCTTAATGATCCCCAGTATTTTTCCATCAGAGTTTCTCAGTACAAAATGATCAGCATTCTTTTTGTATTCAATTTCAGCTATAATGCCATTCTTTTGTACTGTGTAGTTGGGGCGTTTCATTCTTTTTCCCAGACTTATACATGTATTCATGTTAGATAATGGATTCTATTCTTTGATAGTCATTTGGTAATCTCTCTCAGCTATGTCCATTCTCTTCAGCTTTGCAGTCCTTTTTGACTTGTGAGTTTGGATTATTCTCCAATTTCTCTTTTCTTTTAAGAACTTGAACCCTTTGTTAGCTTTTTCTAACAAAAATTTTGACAGATCATTCATCTGTCAACCTGCCAATCTGCTTCTGTTTCTGTAATCATACAATCTGAGAGTGGTCATCAATCTCAATTGTTTTAAATTATATTCATGGAAGTCACTCCTGACAACAATTTCTCTCAATTGTCTACTCTCCATAATCACCTTTAATGCCCCAGTAACAGAATCAAAGTACAGTTCTCTTGGTAGATCCACTTCAGATTATGGTCTGGTTATTTGTTGTGCAGAACTGCTTGATTCACCTCTTCCTCCTTGACCTCTTCCACCTTGTGGAAATCTTCTTGAAATAGGAGGCCTGAAAGGAATGGACTTCTTTGGTTTTCTAGGCCTTAAGTTGAAGACATTAATGTATATTGCCTCTATCATCTCTGTTGGAAGGTTAGCTAGTTCAACAACATTATGTCCTGCTCCTTTAAGATCTAGTAACATATTTTCCATGCCAGGAGTTCTAGTCAATCCAGCAGGTACAAACCTACCATAAGCATAATATCTTGGGTTCTCACCTTCCCTTAAGGCTTTCTCCCATTCATTCTTTTGAAGATAAAAGAGGTTCTTCAAATCCTCTTATTCCAAGGCATTAAAAGAAAGTTCATCCATTCCTCTTTGATTGACCATTATGTTCTTCAGTATGTTGATCATTTCTTTATTTTCCCATGGAACAAATGGTTCATTTTCAGGCTCAGGCTTCACCTCTTGAGTAGTAGGGGTTTCAACTGATCTGACTTGTTCTTTTGTCTTCTCCCTCAAGGTTTGAATTCTTCTTTTCTTAGCATGAGGTTCATCAGTTTCTTCAGCCTGTTTGGTAGACCTTTCAGCTTGAGATCTTTTCAGCTTTTCTTTCTCTTCAATTTGTTATACTGGTCTACCACTGATTCTCTTGACAAATGTCCAACAATTTCAGGCTTCATACCCCTTTCTAGCAGGTATCCACACATTCCTCCAAACTTCTTCTTCAAAGCTTCTGTCTTTTCTAGTTTCTCATTTTCTTTCACACACTTTTCAATGACCTTCTCTCTCACACTGTTGTATAGATCTTGAAGTTGGTCAAAGTTGTAGCGAGACAGATCTTATTCAGAGTAGTTGTGTCTTTTGAGATATTCCCTGAATTTTTGACTTTCTCTGTTTTTCTCTTCCATCTTTTTCTTCAGGGCATCTCTCTCTTGGTCAAGTCTTCTTTGTAATTGATCATCATCAAGATCAGCCAATGAGTCAAAAACTTATGCCATGTTTTCTCAGTTTTACCACCAAAGGATGACTCTTCTTGGCTTCTCTCATACTCAACTCAATGTTTGCCCTCTGTTCATCAGTCATTACCACTTGTGGGGACACAACATTTGTAGCTTCACCAACTTTCCCTTGATCATTCTCAGGGTCATCATCATCATCATCATCTGAATCCTCAGACTCATCCTCTCCTTCAGTTAGATCATTCATTGCATCAATTTTTGGTTCATTAGAAGGTGGATGATCTGGTTCACTTCTGCTTGGCACATCAGGGACACCATGAACCTTTTCACCTGGTTGCAAGGTTTGCAGTGGGACAACCCTTATAGGACTAGCTTCATCTTCAGGTGTTTCAACAAAATACTTGTTCTTATTGTCCCACTTGCCCCTCTTAGCAGCTCTTTCCTGCTCAGTTTGCTCATATGTCCTCTTTCTCCTCATATATATCTTGGCAAACCAGTTGACTTTTTCAGCAAACTCTTCATGAAGTTTAGACAGTCTTTCTTTTTTCTGTTGAAGAGTTTCTGGTTTTTGAGATTGAGCCACATTCACCCTTTCTGACTAGCTGTCAATAGGGTTCTTCTTCAGATCTTCTTTTACTTGCTCAGCCCATTTCTTGGCAGCCACTGAATCAATGGACTCACCAATCTCTTCTTCAATCATTAAATCAGTATTCAAGTTGGTTGGTTCAGTAGTTTCAGCTGACTTCTTTTCAGGTTGACTTTGGGGTTGAAACATACTGACCACCATGGCTAGGGAATTGTCAACTTCCTCAGCTCTATTCATCATAATTAATGTTTCAATAGCTTCTTGATCAGCCACATCATCAGAAATTTCTTTTGCAAGTTTGGTTTGATTGATCAAGATCTCCTGTTCAGCTATTTCTTCAGGAGTCATGGATTGGGCTAGAATTTCCCTATCCCTTGTCTCTCTTAAGATGTTCTCTTGTTCTCTTAGAGCATTAGCTGCAGCAATTTCATCATCTCTAAAAGAAACATCTTTTTCAGGATATGCCTTAGCATGCTCTTCTGCACTAACTTTTGCCTTGCGTTTTTCAATCCTCCTCCTTACATCCTCTTCATCCTCTGGAGGGAATTATCAATGTCTCTTTCAAGTTCATCCATCTCCTCGTCATATTCTACAGTCTTGGAGCATTCAGGTTGTTCAGTTTGAATTATAAGCTCCTCAGTAGCAATATTCTCTTCATGCAATTCTTCAGTCTCTAAACAAGTTTGAATGTCATCAATGGCCATATCAGTAGCTACATTCTCTACATTCTCTTCAACATTT
>NW_027503726.1:0-25862 GCF_021521415.1 Bidens hawaiensis
CATGCTCAAGCAATAAACATGCCCAAGCATCAAGCATGCTCAAGCAGCAAGCATGCTCAAGCATCAAGCATGCTCAAGCAATAAGCATGCTCAAGCAGCAAGCATGCTCAAGCATCAAGCATGCTCAAGCATCAAGTACGCTCACGCATATCACATGCTCACGCGTAACGCATGCTCACACATCACAGATGCTCACGCATTCAAAATCTTTAGATTACGCGTCCACCGCGTATCAACTTCGGGTTTCCGCATGCGCGCTCCCGGCGATCACTTCGCCACAGCAGTTTTGCATTCGCGCCACCGCATTCAAGTTTTCGCATACATGTTTCGCACTTCCTTTTACTAATTTGAGCAATATGACAACATTATATTGACATCAAATTAAAAAGAAAGCGAAGTAAAACATACATGCGTGAGCTCCAAGCTCAAACGCGTTGACGAGTCTTAACTCTAAAACGTCAGGGCCTTAGCCCAAAAATATGAGCTTTAGCTCAAACTTAAAGGTTGGGAATCCTCATAATATCCCGTATGGCTACGCGCCAAACTTAAGGGTTGGGGACCCTCATAATATCCCATACGGCTCCGCGCCATAGGCTGGGAATCCTCACAATTTCCCATACGGCTCCGCGCCATAGGCTGGGAATCCTCACAATTTCCCATACGGCTCCGCGCCATACTTAAAGGTTGGGAATCCTCAATTTCCCATACGGCTCCCCGCCATACTTGAAGGTTGGGAATCCTCATAAACCCGTCGGCCACGCGCCAGCTTTTATTATCATTACTTTCATTGCCCGTAAGACGCCCCGCGCGCAGGTTTCCATTATTATTACAGCTCGTAAGACGCCCCGCGCGCAGGTTTACATTATTATTACAGCCCGTAAGACGCTTCGCGCGCAGGCTACTATTATTATTAACAGCCCGTAAGACGCCTTTCGCGCAGGTTTCCATTATTATTACAGCCCGTAAGACGCCCCGCGCGCAGGTTTACATTATTATTACAGCCGTAAGACGCTTCGCGCGCAGGCTACTGTTATTATTACAGCTTGTAAGTCGCCTCACGCGCCAGCTCAGTTATTATTACAGCTCGTAAGTCGCCTCACGCGCCAGCTCAGTTATTATTACAGCTCGTAAGTCGCCTCACGCGCCAGCTCAGTTATTACTCTTAGCTCGTAAGACGCCTCTCGCGCGCAGGCTTTATTATTTTCAGCTCGTAAGACGCCTCTCGCGCGCAGGCTTTATTATTTTCAGCTCGTAAGACGCCTCTCGCGCGCAGGCTTTATTATTTTCAGCTCGTAAGACGCCTCTCGCGCGCAGGCTTCATTATTTTCAGCTCGTAAGACGCCTCTCGCGCGCTGGCTTTATTATTTTCAGCTCGTAAGACGCCTCTCGCGCGCAGGCTTTATTATTTTCAGCTCGTAAGACGCCTCTCGCGCGCAGGCTTTATTATTTTCAGCTCGTAAGACGCCTCTCGCGCGCAGGCTTTATTATTTTCAGCTCGTAAGACGCCTCTCGCGCGCAGGCTTTATTATTTTCAGCTCGTAAAACGCCTCTCGCGCGCAGGCTTTATTATTTTCAGCTCGTAAGACGCCTCTCGCGCGCAGGCTTTATTATTTTCAGCTCGTAAGACGCCCTCTCAGCGGCAGGCTTTATTATTTTCAGCTCGTAAGACGCCTCTCGCGCGCAGGCTTTATTATTTTCAGCTCGTAAGACGCCTCTCGCGCGCAGGCTTTATTATTCTCATCTCGTAAGACGCCACTCGCGCGCAGGCTTCATTGCTCAGCTTGTAAGACGCCTCTCGCGCGCATGCTTTATTACCCAGCTTGTAAGACGCCTCTCGCGCGCAAGCTTTATTTCTCAGCTCGTAAGACGCCTCTCGCGCGCAAGCTTTATTATCCTTATAACTCGACACCACCATTATCTTAAGGATCACAACGCGTCACCATCATGGAGAAAATCTCCCAGACTCAAGACAATAAAGATAAGGCCGAATAAAAGGGAAAAAACCGCCCTAACACCTTATAAAGTCCAACGCTCCACCTAAGCGCTTGCGCGCCCAGGAGCAACGCTGGACTTGGGGGGGCTTGTAGGGGTATGGTATTAAACCCGGTTTACAATCCTAAATTTATTATATTTGGTTTGTTTTATTATATGGGCTAATACATTTGTTATTGGGCTGAGGAGGTTTGTGGAGGTAGCCCTAATTGGGCTAGGCCCATTAGGGTATCATGATGGTGGCCATGAGACTCTATATAAGGAGGTCTTCACCTCCTTATCATGGGGTCATGCTCAGTAGGTGCCACCACCAGTTTTTGTGTCTGTGAACAAGAGATATTCAAGATCATCTTAGCGGTCACCTCCACACCCCCAAAACGCCACTGCAGATCGCGAGCAGCCGGAGGAGAGGATCAGCAGACCAGGACGCGGTTCATTCATCTCGAAATCCGTGGAAGCTCCGTCATGGGTCAGGTCAGATTCCATTTCGTGCTTCGACAGGCATGTTTGTGGCTGGAACGCGTGGGTAGGATTATGTTTTTTTTTTCCTTTTTTTGGTTCCGTTTTTATATTGGATTCGTCACGGTTTTTTTTGTTATAATAATTTATGCTAATTTGTTGTATATGAGCTCGAATTTGTGTCAATTTGCGACCTGCGACCAACACATGAATTTTTGTTTTTTAATTGTTATCATTGTCGATACGGGCCAAATTCACGTATATATTTTTTACTGACCATACCATCAATCCGGAGCAATGCGTCAGGTGTGTTACCTAGTTTTACTTAAATTTGATTCGGTAGTGAGTGGTCTCATATCCATCAGAGCCAAACAAAAAACCTTTAAACAACGAAATGATAATTTCTTTGATTGTGACCCGTGATTTGTAATTGGGTGTGCTTCATTTGTAAGTGAAACGGATTTAGATTTTAGCCTTTTATATTAAACGGTCAGTTTTATTTTGTTCCAAATCGTTTGGGTTTTTATTATAGGGAGTCGAGAGATGTAGTTACAGTCTTAAAACTTATAGATTGGTACTAAAATGTTAATTTGTCTATTAGCCTCTTAATAATTAATATCTCATATTCTTTAAAATAACATTAAAAAAAGTTAAAAGTTATACCGTTTTCATTCAATTTTAGTAATAAAATTAATGATTTTAATTGGTTCTCATATTATTTTTGTTTTCTGCATTACAACACTACGTCCACTTGATCCATACACGTGTGCGCACACACACATACGCAATAGGATCTAACTGAAGCTTTGTATTTGACGAGAACTTACAACACTCATTTTTTTCCCTGAAAGGTTAATAAGAAAGAAAAGCATAATGACAATTTGTTATATATTTTCTCTCTCTATTTGTCAAGTAATCATCTATCGTCGTTGGCCTCTCTATTTGTCAAGTAATCATTTATCTTCCCTTCAAGTGCTTGAAGCCCGAACTCCTTGTCATATATACTTGATCGAGTCATGATCGGTTCCTTGACTCTGGTCCGGCCCATGAGCATATTCATTACTTGAGACATAGTAGGCTGAAGAGCCGGGGACTGATACAACTTTGTTAATCATTCCCACCGCCTCTTTTGCCAAAACTTCCCTTTTGTTTCATCACATCGGCCTTACAAACATTGAACAAGATAATAAGGCCTAGTGAGAAGGGTCAGATAGGAGTTATATGAAATTAATGTGTTTACCAAATCAAGAAGACAAAAGTAATCTTCATTAGGTTAGTATTTCATATTACTTTTTCCAACAACGATTTCCAGTGCAAGGACCCAAAATTGTATACATCTGCTTTGTAGGTTAAGTAGCCCCACAACGCATATTCCGGTGCCATGTAAGCCTTAGAGAGAAAAAATGTTGACAATATGGAAGCTAGATAATATTAGGAGTGTTCATGAATATCTGAAACCGATCAAAACATGAAGAAAGTTGGCCGGTTTGAGATCTAAAATGCGTGTATGGTGAAGTGCTCAGCTAGAAAAGAGATTTTGCCTAAAAGCGTAAAAAAATAAGTTATAATGATGCAGTTAAAAGTTAATAGTTTCAGGTGAATGCGGAAAATAGATTTCCTAGGGAATGTGGTGCCTCTTGATGGCTTTGCTTTTGTACACTTTTCAGTCATAATTTCCAGTGGATTTTAAATTGATGATTAAAAAATTCGGTTTAAACCACCAGCCAAACCTATAAACCACCGAATCCAATCAGTATGGTTTGTTGTTTCCAAAGCGTAGTTAATGGTTTGGCTCAAACTTGTCATCAACACCGGCCAAACATATATGATGAAAAGAAAGGAAGAGAGTAATGTGTTAAATGGTTCCAATTTAGTAGTAATGTGGGTGCTGCGTTATTCATCAAGCTTGGCCAAACCAAAATCCAAGATCTTCGGAGTTAGGTCAGTGCCCAGGTGTACATTTGTAGCCTTGATATCTCTATGAACTATTTTTGACATCGATTACTCATAGAGGAACACCAACCCTTTTGCAATGCCAATTCAGATTCTTTGTCTTGTAGCCCAATTGATTAATTTTGTCCTCAGGTCTGCTTGATAAAACTGTTTATTTCATCGTGAATGAAAATAACTCAATATGCCCCATTAGTACCCAACAACTTGCATTGTGTAGTGGCCTTTAACAGGGTTTATTGATGCTACTTATTTAATGCATTTTACTTCAAACACGTAATATCAAAATTTACAACTTTACCGAATAGTGCATGCGCTAGAGAATTATTCTTCATGTACTCATAATTCATAAACCATAAGCAGATGGTTTCCTTCCACACAACACCGATGTAGTGGGTCTTTGGGAGTCAGATTTTCCTAGGAATAGGATAAGGAAGGCATGCCGTTATCTATGATCTCGAGCGTATGTGGGTCGTCTTTTGCCATTGGAGGTTTTATTTGTTGGTCGTTAAAATATAAGAACCAACATTTGCTTGGAACACTACACAAACTAATATTCGATAAGTCAACCTGCTTTCAAGATATATTTTATTCTTCTGTAAATTTCAAATGTAATTTTTTGAAGGCATTTTATTTCAAGTAAAAACTTATGACAAACATTTGATATGTGATGGCTTGGGACACTACACAACACACGACTTTAAAATAGGCTTTGAATTTTCGTATCAGAAGGCTTAATATTCCATGTGTTTAGTACCCACCAAACCAAATTAACTTAACTGGTCTCGTTCTTTTTTTATATATCTAACATATTTAAATAAATAGGTTGATTGGTCAAACGATATAAAATTTGATTAAAACAGGGCCAGCGATGCAGCTTGTTACCCGTTTGCTTTCTGTATCAATGTAAACACTACTTTATATATATATATATATATATATATATATATATATATATATATATATATATTTACAAAAGAAATTTAAACATTACAAAATTATATTTGATAAGTTTCGTCACAAGCTGGTTTAACCCATTCATTACAACATGTAAACTTGTTTAACACGTACAAATTAATTACAACCCATTTACAATTTGTTAACTTTTGTGTTCGAGTAACATTATTTTTAATTATTCCTGAATTATAATCAATGCATTTGATACCAATAGACAATAGTTACACGAGTTGGTATTTTGTTTCTTAATAATTTAACCTCTCAACACAACATCATAAGCTTCTAGTGTAACATAGAAATTCCCAATTTTTAAAATCTTAATGTACTGTTTATTCAAAATGGCCTATTAGGTCAGTGGTTAGAGCGTCGTGCTAATAACGCGAAGGTCGCAGGTCGGTTCGAGACCTGCATGGGCCAAATAAAACAATTTTTAAATTACACTTTTAGTTTCTCATGTTTTAGTAAATCACATTTCATCCTTCCACTCCCACAAACATAAATACATAAACCCCCAAATATTATTTTGATTATTCTCCATCTGAGAATCTCCCCATTTAATTTACAATTTACGAAGCCACCCGAAATGGCGATTCACTCTTCCACACACCTCATCATTATCATCATCATCTTCCTTGTTATTCAAAGTCAAACAACGCCTTTGCACGGAGCAACTGGGCTGAAGAAGAACAAGATGCAGATCCAAGAGTGCGGTGACGTGGCGTCCAGATCGCAGTGTACGAGAAACACGGACTGCCGGTGGTGCCAGAGTGATGTTCTTGACGATAGCTGCTTCTCTAAATCTGAATCACTGCGTTTGCCTTCTCATATATTCGTTTGCTGATAATAATATTTCTTTCTTCTGTCTCTGTCTGTCTGTCTGTCTGGTTTTCTTTCATTTTCTGACCGACTAAATTTATTGCAAAGAATTTTTGTGTAATTTTTCTTACTAAGATTTGAACTCCGATTGATACCCATTTTGTTCATAATTACCCATAGGTCATAACTCATCTCCCGAGTTGTGTATAAGATTCATATGGGTGGAGCTTTCAATTTTGGTCTTTACATAATATGCGATTTCTTTGAAATGCTATCATTTGCTATAACAAGTTCCACAACTGTTATGAACAGAATCCATACCAGATTGTTGCAATGCGCTGAGTTCTGTCAAACTAAATTCCTTAATTCTTGTGAATAGATTTTATTATAATAGCCTAATAGACCACTCAACCTATTAGTTTACTAGAATATTTATTTATTTTTTATTTCTTAATCACCATATAGCCTATAATGAAATGCTTTGATATTGGATACAAGGCTGAAGATGTATTGGAATGCGTTTTATGTTGTCTTCAACGAGGTCTATGACTTGTAAACTTAGATCATTGTACTTCATACAATTGGAATGTGAACTTTTGCAATGATTTAATGTAATTTGTTTAACCCGTTACTAGAGGTGGCAAATGAGTTGGGTTGGGTTGGGTCGAACGAGTCATGGGTTGAACTGGGTCAAAACGAGTTTGGGTTAGAATGAATTTGGGTCAGAACGGGTCAATTAAAAAAGGGTTGTTTTGGTTTGGGTCGGAATAGGTTAGGGTCAGACCGGGTTTTGAGTTTTTATTTTATTTTATTTTTGAACGAGAATAACGGTGGAAACATTTTAGTATTTTTAGATTTTTTGTTTTCTATTTATATTTTAAGTTATGATTTTTTTTATTATTTTTTCTAAATTTTTTTTGGGAGGTTTTCTATTATGATCAAAAACCATCAAAAAAAATGTTCAAAAATAATAATAAAAAATTATAACTCGAAATATAAATCATAAACAAAAAAAGTAAAAATAATAAGATGTTTCATACGTTGTCCTCGTTCCATTAAAAAAAACCACTGAGAATCGAACCGAAACCGAAAAATCGACGAAAATGAAACAAAAAGGCCAAAACCGAACCACATCAATCGAAATTCAAAAAAATCAATTAAAACGAAACTAAAAGGATTCGAACCGAACAAAAACAAAACTGAAAAAATGTACAAAAATGAGTCCGGAATCGACCAAAAAGAAACAAAAGAAACCAAAACCCAACTCGTCCCATGTGAAAACTCGTGTTGGCTTGAAACCTGAACCGAACCCGTTCCAATCTGAAGCCCGTTTTGTGTCGAAACCTGTATTGTACGAAAACTCATTCCTATTCGAAACATGTCACATTTCCTTAGGACACTAACCCACGTTGACCCATTGTTTTAACTTGTCGACCCATTTTGACATGAAAATAAAAAGGATAGAATTTCAAATGACTCATTTTGACCTATTTAGTTAAAACCTTTTACCCAAACCAACCAATTTAATTTTTAAAACAACTCAAATTGACTCATTTGAAAGGGTTTTGGTCAAGATTGACACCCCTACCCGTTACTTCTATTCCAACCCATTTTTGGCGCCGATAATTATGGATTCGCTTTTGGATCTACGAAGACAGCTAGATCTATGAAAACACCAATGTAGATCAATAAACTTCTAAAATGTTTTTTATGTATATGAAGGTGTTTGGATTATCTTTTAGCTTCCAGCAATCAACCAACCACGCTTTTATACAAAAAACACAAACAATAATATAACGCTTTCAGTCGTTTTATTGTCTCTATGTTTGAAAATAGTCCATCTTATTCCTCTTTTACTTAGTCGATAATAAAGCACAAGTCCTAGTTCAAGTCCCGGATCTGTAATCAAACACCAACTAAACGAATAACTCTCGTTTATATTAATCAAAAAATATAACTCAAAAAACTGATTACAGCTCTCAAACCCTAACTCGGGTTGACTCTTGATAAACCCTAACTCGGTTACATTTCGTGCGTGTCTCTAGAAAAACCCTAACTCGGTTACACCTCACACCACACCTATCATTTCTAACCATGACATGTTTATATAGACTAACATAACTTGTTAGACAAGACATTACCAATTAAGAAATTACTTAACCACTATGACCTACTTGTCAATATTGGTCCCTCAAGTTCACCGACTTGTGACTTAGAGTCCGAAATTACTTCCAACACTAGTTTCAAACCTTGAATTGTGATCGCCTGCATGCCTCCTATAAACTCGTGCCTCCTAACCGTCAAAGTGCTTAACACGCAGCGTCACTTGATAAACTTACATAACAAAAAACTACAAGTGACAACTTTTCTAAAATCAACACTAAGAAAAACAATATTTTGGAACTAAACAGCATGTATAAATGCAAGATCAAACTACAGCTACATATTTTGTAAAACAATATCGCGGTACTAGAACACCCTATATGACGAGTCTCTACCAATACCCTACTAACAAATAGGATCAATGTTGCAAAAGTCGCTAGGCGGTCCCTAGGCGGCCGACCCCCTTGGAGGGAGTACTCGGGGAGTACTCGGACATGGTAAATATAAAGAAAATTAATATTTGGTTATTATATATGTGTCAAATATCATAAGTTTACTGATATTTATAACAAAATAGGTGAATATTAATATAAATAAAAAAAATACATTTTTAAATATAAAATATTCTAAAAATTACTAATCATTAATTAAAAAAATGATATTTGTTCTTTAATATTATTGAAATAACAATTATGTTTTATTTTTTTGTGTCAAAATCGGCCCAAGTTTACCGATAAGATGTGTTTCTGGCTGAGGTTGACCACATTTGACCGATTCTCAGTAACTAGACGGATTTACAGAAACTCGCCTCGGTGACATACCTTGTAGCGAGTACTCGGAGAGTACTCTCGGCCTTGTAATCCTACTTTTACAACATTGAATAGGATCAGTAAAACACAGTTTGCACTTGATGATTAACAAAAGAAAACCTCCGATAAAAATTATAAATCTTTTCTGTAATATAAGAAAAAATTGCAGTCTAAAAAATTATATAGAGGTCATCATAACAATAACACTGATCATGCATCCATGTCTCCCATCACTTTATCTGAATCAGAAGATCCATACACAGTTCCATCTTCCACAGTTTTATCATTTTATGATTTTATCCAACTATATAATTATTTCATCAAAGAATACAATTTTTTACAGCTGCCAAAGGCCTATAAAGAAAATTGAAAGCTAGAAAAATATAAGGAATGCACATTTGCCATGGAGTTGACTTTATTTATTAAAAACTAACTAATTGACCTATTAATCAATGCTTAAAATTGAAGAAAACTTAACATATTCTACATGTTGTATTACCGCGATGATCTAGTTGAAATACACCTGCCACACCACACGAACCTCACCAAAGCCTGTGACTTTCGTGGTCTAGTTTTTAATCGAGAAACCTGCATGCTTAAAACAGGGTCGGTTAGGGTTGACCAAACACTTCTCGTTTTTTTTTGTTTTTTTTTTATATTTAAAGAACGCCTTAACTATGATCACAAAAAAAATCTAAATCTTTAAATGTAAAGTTTTGAGATGCTGTAGGTCTTATAAAATAGAAAAATACACTTCGGGAGACGTACAACTCATTTAGAAAATAATTTAACCAGCTTAAGATAAATAAATGGATGAAAATTGTCACTTCTTAACATTAAGCAATAGTAACCAAAATCGAAAGTTTTAATCATTACCTTCCGACGAGTAACTCTTGATGCCTTCCAGCACAACAGGCTTCTTGATCTTGGTTCCATTCTCCTGCAGTTCACAAAAAGCAAGTCACTTCTTAATCCAAAATGCTACTTCTAATATTAAGCAATAATAACCACATTTTGTAATCGAGTTGAGCAGCTCGTGAACTACTCAAGATCGGCTCACTAAAAACAAGAATAAAGCTGAGCTTAAACAAGCTTGATCCTAAAGTTAAGCTCGTTGAATAAACGAGTCCAAGCCCCAGCTTCATATACCGAGCTCGGTTAGGCTTAAACGAGACTTATATAAAATAATAATTTTTATTTAATATAACAAACAAAATTACATAATAACTATATGTGTATAAAATAAAAATGAAATAATTAAATAATTAATAAATGATCCAACCCAAGCCCGAGTTTGAAAAATTTCTTAAAAGTCGGGCTCAAAGCTCGAGGTCTAGCACTGTTAGGCCAAACAAGCCAAGCCCGGGCTTGAAAATGTTCTTACAATCCGGGCCCGAGCTCTGTTAAGTTAAACAAGCCAAGCTCGAGAGTAGACGAGCTTGGCTCGTTTACAATCCTAAATAGAAAGAGGTGACATCTTTGACCTAAGAATGCCAAACATTGTAAGACATTCAAAGTCAAACGATGATGATAACTATTTTTCTGGGAGGAAGAGGGAAGAGAGCTTACAGATTCTCTTGTTCAAGTTTTTCAGCAATGGAAACGGCTTTGCGTGTCGACCATCCATTTCTTTTTGATTCAGCCTGCTGAATTATATCTGCAAGAGACACTTTGCCTCTAACTAGACTCTTAGATTGACTTTGTTCACCTAATCTTCTTTGTATACCGGCACTAGAACTCTTATGAGACGGAGTAGCTTCCGGCTTGTGATTCTGCATCTTAGCTTTTGGTTCTCTAGAAGAAGAAGCCTCTACTTCAACAATCTCACTTCTTTTTGCATACGCGTCTTGTTGGGGATCGTGTGTTTCTTTCCTCATTTCACTTCTGATTTCAATTGTAACGGGTGATCCAAGAACGTCCTCAAATGCTTTCACAATGTGGGGTTTGATCTTTTCGGCCTTTGATTTGTTCACATGTGAAGTGAACGTAAGCTGAGCGGTTGGAGCTGTGAAATGAATAAAGTAATCTACGTTTTCAGCTTTTGAAAGTAGGGGCGTCATGCATGTATGGGTCGGTTTGTGGCTCAAACCAAACATTTGGTCTTTGAGTTGTTGAAAGCCATCTGGTTTCAGTTCAGTTTTACCAATTGGCCTTGAAACTTTTGGGCCGGCAAATATATTGGCTAAATTGACGAATTTGGGCCCAAGTTTTTTGTTACATAGTAATTAATTGATTATTATATCTTTGGACTAATAAATTTGGGTAACACTATTTTATTAAATCCTTACGAATTACTTAAAATTCAAATTTAAACTTGAAAATCCATAAATTCGGTTCGGTTCGTTTTTTTTCGTTTTTAACTACATGCAAAACCAAAAACTAACTGAAAGTTCAGCTTTTGTGAAAACGAAAACCAACCGTTGGTTTTTGATTGGTTTTGGTTATTTCGGTTCAGTTTTCCCGGTTTCATGCACAATGCACACTCCGGCCTGAAAGATTCTGTAAATTTAGCAGCTAATAACCAAAAAAAGGGAACTTTGAAGATGTAAATTTGTTAAAAGACAACTTATTTTCTATTACTTATAACAATATTCTTCATAAAACTTGATCAAAACATGTCAAACGAGACAAAGTACCTGAACCGAAACTGAATGATGCCAGCTTTCCTTCATGATACAAGAATTCTTTTACGCTATTTATCTGAATATTCTCAATCACCGTGGACCATATTTCTTCAATTTCTTGCTTATATAAACCTTCGTTCATTTTTGTATGAGTTCCACTAGAACTTGCACCCATTTTCACCAAACCCCTTTGAACACCGGATGTCTCACCATGCCCAAAGTTACTTTTGCGGGACCCATCCACAGAAGACGATGGTAATACATACTGCTGATCAGGAGCAAGTTGCAACAAAGCAGCGGTCAACCACGTCAGCTTATCGTTTGACATCCTTAACTGCTTTTCGGCTTCAGATAACGTCTTCAATGCCAACCGCAACTTCTCCATATCGTCTTTAGATACTGAAAAAAGGACTAAATATATTAAAGAAGGTAAAAAGAGGGGCTTTTTCTTGAAATCTTGGAAGGTCAAGAAAAGTCAAACTTACATGTGGGTTGTCTAAAGAACTTCCTTTTCGATCTTTCTTTCATGAAATTGTAACTACCCGCAAGAATATCGGTTACTACGGTTGCAAGTTGTGACATTAACGCTAATGGCTCGACACCCGACTCCATAATTTCTCTTAAATGTTTAACAGTATTCACTGTATCGGCTGATAATGCTAAATCGAGCAGGTCAACTAATTTGTCATCAGAAATAAGTCCAACCTGTTTAGTGAGTTGCATACATAAGTAAAGATAACGTGTAAAATAAGGTTGACTCTCAGGTAACAAGTCAAATGGGTCGTCATTTTTTTTTCTGAATTATTAAATATAAAAACAATATCATTGTGAACATTATCTAACTTTTTGTAATAAAATGATTTAGGAATTAGGAGACTTTAGATGGCTTCCAATCCGTTTGACCTGATTCCAATGTAGTCAAATGCTTTTGTGGGACCCATTATTAGAAATGAAACATAACTCAAACCCAACTTACGCGTAAACAGGCCAAATTGAGCCATCTAGTTTCTATACGGTTTTTTTAAAAGTTGGATGACATTTAGGGGTGTAAATGAGCTAAGCCCGAACTTGTATAGGCTCGAGCTTGGCTCGTTTAATTTAAGAGAGCTCGGAACTCGGCTTGTGAGTAGTTTTTCAAGCTCAAGCTGGCTCGGACTCAAGCTCGTTTATTATTTATAAACTAATTTATATACATTAATAATTTTTTGTATATATATATCGATTATAACTCTTATATATTAGATAAAAATATATTAACTGGTTATTTTTATCATAGTTTCATATATAATAATTATTATCGTAAAAGTAAATATTTATATATCAACTAAAATTTGTAAAAATAATAGGCTCCTTTAGGCTAGCGAGCCAGCTCGAGCAGTCAAGCTCACAAAGTAAAGCTCATGCTCGTTTATTAAACAAGCTTAATTTTAGGCTCGCTCAATTCAAGCTTTTAGCGAGCCAATCTCGAGTAGTTCACGAGGGGCTTGGCTTGCTTACACCAGTAATGATATTTATAGCAATTTATGACTATACTTAATAAAAGAATAGAAGATGGAGAAAAACCAGCTCTTGAACAAGCGGAACCGAGATTCTTTGACCAAGTAGACTAAGCTGCTCGAGTGTCATCTCCGCGTCACGTAACGACCCGCTAGACCTCGAAGCAATAAGCTTTAAAGCATCTTTATCAATTTCAAAACCTTCTTTACTTGCAATCCATTGCAATGTATAAATAATATCCGCATCTTTCAACTTAGGGAAAAAGAATTTGTGACACCAGGACACGATTATATGTGGCAAAACATCAAGACTCGAGTTGACAAAAACGAAAACCATACGCCTCGGAGCGCGATCAATAACCTTAATAATAGCACTCCAACAATCAGGAGGCAAAGTATCACAATCATCGATTATAAACACGCGGTACCGTGACTTTAACCGAGAACCAATCATGCTTTCCATAAGTTTCATAATACTTTTATATCCAAGATTAATAGCGGGCCTTACTTCCCGAACGGCATGATTCTTTCTCGTATCATGTGCTACACAAGAACTGCAAAACCCGCACGGTTTGGCATGATCCGAACTTTGACAAGTTAATGCCCGAGCAAATATATGCGCGCATGAGGTCTTCCCAGTCCCATGAGGCCCGTAAAATATATAAACAAGCCCGATTTTCTGTTTTGCAACTGCGTTTGAGAGAGCTTGCACTGCAAGATTCTGTCCAACCAGATCCCGGAACGTTTTCGGCGTGTACTTTTGAGTGAGGTTTTGGTGTCTGGATCGGGATCGTGTTTGGTGACCCGACCGAGCTTCCGAGGCGAGATCCGAATCGGGCTCGCTGGTTAAAAACTTATCTACATAAAGATCCAATTCACCAGAATAACTTTCTTGAGATCCGTTTATTAATAAAGGCAGCGATTCACTGTTTGTTGACGAGGCTGAGTGATCTGACATAACGGGTGTTTGACTTTCTTGTTGACCACCACGCTTAGACCTTGAATCAAGAAACGACTTTCCCCGATCATGCATCCTTGACCAATTAAACGGAAGCCCATAACTATTGCTTGGACCTGCGTTGACATTTTGCTGACCGTCATAGTCAATTTGTGACACGAAATTAGAAGCCATGGATGTCTCGGTTACGGGTGCCCGAGAAACCCGCCTTCCAGTTCTAACTTTCCGCCTTTTGACCCGATTAAGACCATGGCTGTGAAGAGTTGACTCAACCTCGATACCACCATGACTATGATCATCTTGCTTACTTTCCCACCCTTTTTGTTTATGTTTAATATCAGAACTTTCCGGATAAATGTCACTTGCCAAAGTGGCGGCATCTAACCGAGAATCATCTTTGAAACTCCTTCGGCTCGATTCTTCTTTCTTGATTCTTCTATGAATCTCATCACTCGGGCCCACATTTGATGATGAGTTGGCGGATAAACCAATTGACCGCCTCCGACCATCTTTCTCGACCCGTTTTAGTAACGGTTCAGGGTCAGGGCAGGGCCAGGGGAGGACTGAAA
This sequence comes from Bidens hawaiensis, assembly GCF_021521415.1. NCBI lineage: Eukaryota > Viridiplantae > Streptophyta > Magnoliopsida > Asterales > Asteraceae > Bidens > Bidens hawaiensis. Next base: position 14,734 of record NW_027503726.1, read on the forward strand.
CGGCGGCGGGCTCATGGAGGGGTCCCTTAAAGATCTTGACCGTTGAAGAACGGCTAGGTCCCTAATAAGGGACCTATCGGTGACCATCGGGCTAGTTTTGTGCATATGGTTTTTTAAGTGAATACAGTTTGTTAAATGGATATGGTTGCGTAGATGGTCACGGATGTTACCATTTGCGTCTTTGAGTATCCGATCACGATCACGAACTCCCGACATGATCCGGTACTGCAAGATATCACAAAACACGGCATTTTCTGTCTCATACAAACAGATCTTTTCACCACAATCAAAATATTGAAACACAAATTGACTCCCCAAATCTAAATCATTATGATGGAATCATTGAACTTTCTTGCATTGAATACCCTAAGCCCTTATAAACAGATTATTCAGATCGAATCAACTGTTTCACACGTGCGCGCACATTTATGTTAGCTAAAACCCATGTTAAAGACTAAACTTTTAACATCAACCCAAGACTATATGATGAAATTAACATAATCTCATTTCAAGAAAAAGTTCAAATTAAAGATGCAATCTTTAAGCTCCCAAACCCTTATAAACAAATCATTCAAATCGAATCAACTGTTTCACACACACACTCAAGTTAGCTAAAAGCCATCAAAAGAAACCACCTTAAAGACAAACTTTTAAGGTTAACACAAGATTATACATTGAAATTAAGAAAAACCCATCTCAAAAAAGGTTCAAAGATGCAATCTTTAAGCTCCCAAAGCCTTATAAACAAATCATTCAACTGAAATGAACTAAAACCCTTGTAAAAAAACAATTTTAACGTTACCACAAACAAAACCCATTTCAAGAAAGGTTGAAAGATTCAATCTTTAAAGCATCCGACTTCACAAGAAAGAACAAGTGATGAAAACTGACCTGAATTAGAGGTAACCCATTAAATTAAATGAATCTGAGATGATGTTTTGGTCACGAGGGGAGGTGGAATGTGACTGATGGTATTCGTTCATTAGTAACAACGGACTGGAGATAGAGAGAGAGAGAGAGAGAGAGAGAGAGAGAGAAAGTGAGTGTTTCCAATCTAGAGAGTAATAGAGAGAGACAGCAGGTGAGCATGGGTGACAATAATGTTTCGGGAACTTTGGACATTTTGCTACAAACAAGGTCGGGTACGTTTCTTTTCTTTCTGTCAATCAAATTATATCCACTATCACCAACATGCTATGTTAATTTTATAATTTACTGCCCTATGATCATGCATAGTCACCACTAACCATCTTTGGGCGTTTTACATCATGTAACATCCTGTTAGTATTTCAAAGTTTTATGAAAAAGTCATCGGGTAGTAAAAAAATAACTCTCTTACAATCATTTATTATTTCTTACTCTCTCTCCATCTTTCTCACAAAACGCCTTACACACAACTTTGAAAGCCAAAATATCACCTACAACTATGACGGGGCGGTGTAGGGGAGAGTTTTGGGCCAAAGTATCGTCCACAACTCATCCACTACGCATGGTCTAATACATTTAAACAAACGGATGCACTCCACTAAAGTAACTCAAAACTTTTTTATTTATCTTTTTTAAAAAGAAAACCTATTCCATTAAATTAACCTTTGTCTAAAATAAAAAAAATTACATAATTCAGACAAAAAATCTTAAAAATGATAGCATTATTCTTCTTCGTGTTTCTCGTCCTCATCTAGATGTGGGATATTTAATGTTTCAAGACATGTTCATAGATTTGTTCGAAGTCAGAAATGTGCTTCATCATCCATCAACTCTCCAAGGACATTATCGTCAATGACAGATTGGACTGGTGGATCCGTTATGTGTACCAGTGTATCGCATACCCGTCGTCTGTTATGATTATGTTGTGCAACAAAATACATGTATAGCAAGCATTCCTAAGCTTATGCAATGTCCTGTCCCTCATGGGTCTCATGACAATACCACATTTCTCTTTTAAAACACCGAACGCTCGCTCCACATCTTTTCTTGCCGATTCTTGAACCTCATTTTTGGACGCTCAATGGGAAACACAAACTCTTTCACAAAAGTCGACCAAGTGGGGTATATCATGTCGGTAAGGTAGTATCCACGTTTGCATAATCGTTCGTTAACATGAAACGAACACTTAGGGGCAGTTCCATTCCTTTCGGTGAGAAAAGGCGGAGATGGTTGTAGAATAATGGCGTCGTCGTTTGACCCGGGTGGACTAGAATATGAATTCCTAAACCATAAATATTGTGAGGCTACCACTACGACCATAACCGTATGGTATTTGTGATCACCTCTCAAAATGATTGCGCGACTCGATGGGACAAGCTCTCCAAGTGAAATGTGTACAATCAAGGCTACTCGACATCCCGGGAAGGTAATGTCTTTCTTCATGTGCATCGGGTAGGGTGTCGGGGTATGGAACATCGAAATCTAGAGTGACATTGGGACTTCAACTAGGTGGCACGAACTTTGAGAAAGTGAAAGAGGTTTGGTGTTTTTGATGCCACAATTGAGGAGCCCATGTTCACTATTTATAGCCGTCCTCGGTCGGACCGTCACTCACCACCATGCGGCATGTGTCATTCTTGATGATGAGTCGTGCCATAAGGTGTTGACATGTGACATTTATATTGATTAGTCACTAGTCACATGCCACTTTATGAGGGTTTGAGTTGTTATGTGTTGGCATGTGTCATTTGTGTTGCCACCATTTGACATGTGTCTTCTCATAGTGATGAGTTATAGGACATGCGTCGCCTCCATAAATCTTTAGCTAAATGACAAACTAGTCCTTTAACTTTCTAAATTAACAAAATTTGTATGGATATTTTCAGGATGTTACACGTGGGCACAATCCCACGGCCTAAACATTTATTTTAAAAAGAAAAGTTTCATTTTAGTATTAACAAATATATAAACTTTCTTAAGAAAACTCGAAGTGGCTAAGGTAATTTACTTTTAAAATGGTGATAAGAGGTTTGATTCCTACTAAAGATGGTTTGTAAATAATATATTTAGCTGTTTAACAAAAATAGAAAGGGCCTCAAACGTTCATTCTTCTTGTGTCTTCATAATACTCAAGCATGTATTGTTCTCTTTGACCTGACCCATTTTTTTACCTGGTCCATTTTGTCGCCCCCCACCCCCTAAAAGAAATCCATGATCCGACTGTGTGGTTGTCACTCTAATCCATCTTTCAACTATTTTATTTAACTAAAATAACTAACTAACTTTCAAATTAAAAGACATAAATATGAAATTAAAATGAAACAAACTAATACTTTTAAAAATTTAAATTAAGAATGTTGTTATATAAATAAAACTAAGAAAAAAAATTAAAATTTGATTTAGTATCTTTTAAAATTTAATCAATCTCCAAAAAAAATCAATTAAATAGTTAGATTTAAGAGTAAAGTGCCAAAATGGTTCATGAGGTTTGGTCATTTTACGACTTTCGTCTAAAAAGTTTCCTTTTTGCATCTAAGCCCTAAGATATCCAATTGTTGTCATTATCGTCTAAATCAATAACTTCATCTATTTAAATCGTTAAGTCATTGGCAGTTATTTATTTTCTCCTACTTGTTAGCAACAAAAAAAAGAAAAGAAACCCTAAAACATTATATATATATATAACAATTATCAAATTTGGTTTGTCTCTACTTTTCACTATTCCTTTCATTTCTTTCATATGTTATATACTACGTGCAATGTTTTTGGTACCCACCTTTCTGCTTAATGACTTGCACAATTTGCTAATGAAATTATACATTTGTTAATCATTACTTTACATATGCTCACCTTCTTCTCCTTACCTGCTTCTTCCACCATTGTACCATCAGACATGTTTACCTTTATTTTGTCAGAGATATTTTCCCTTATTTATACCGCCTCCCCCTCCTCTTCTTACCTATTTATTTCTTCAACGATTGTCACTTTTCATTGTAGTTGGGCTCCATCAATCAACCTCTCTTGCAGGTAAATGTAAGTTATCGTCTTAGATGGTTAATCGATTTGAGTTCTTTGTTTTGAAGACATCAGAACCATAGTTATTGCGCACGTTTGTGGTATTCTTCATTTACAAGTACTGCAGACTTACTTTCTCAAATCATTCACATAATCTTCAGATTCTATTTTACCTATATTTATTTCTTCCATTTCATTCTCTTCTTGATGGATTGTCAAATCATTCACATAATTGTTAACCGGCCCATTGTTTCCTATCCTTCTATTATTGGTACATGCTTCTTTTATTTTGGCTTTGCTCATAAGTTGTTTGATGAAATGTATAGTGGATTTTTCGTTTTAAACATGTGTATTTACCATTTATGTTTTATATCATTCAAAGTGATTCTTTTAGGTTGTTTCTTTTGCTATTTGTCATCTTTGAAAAGGTGAATTTCTTTAACGTAGCTGCTTATTGTTATCTTCATAACTATATGTGATCGTTTTTTATATACTTTATGACACTAAAGGTCATATAATATATTAAAAACTATTTTACATATTAAAAATAGAAACCACGAATAAATTGTTGCAAATCCGTGAACGACTTAAGATGGCAAGCACTACGTGAAAATCGCCTTTTAGCCACACATGTGGTCTGGGCGATTTGCCACACTTCGGGTTAAATGTGTGGCTAAAATGTCATTGACCACGTTTGAAAGCCTTCCAGACTAGTTTTGGCCACAAATTTTTTTCTTCATGTGACCATTCTATACCTACTCAGGTACTTTTCGCCACACTTTGAAAAAAACTGTGACATAAGCTAGCCACATTATAAAATGTGTGGCGAAATGGACCTACAGTCATAGTTTGTTTGATCTTTGATACATGTGACCAAAAACAATTGTATTAGCCACACTCTAAGGAAAAACTGTGACATTTAACTAGCCACATGTTTTAATAGTGTGGCCAAATGTGATGAACGGCTACTGTATTGATAAGAGATGTGTCTAAAAGGTAAAAACTATAACCACTTATATTACGTTGTGTGACCCAATGTCACATTTGTTAGCGACATTTTTAATAATGTGGCGAAATATGACGAACAACCATTGTATTTATTAGTAATGTGGCTAAAACACTTAAAATATATGGCCACTTATACGAGGTTGTGTGACCAAAGAGTAGTTTAGTTTTATTTTCCTAAGTTTTTTATTGTCACGGATACACTTATTATGTGTGGCTATAAGTGATAAATGGCCACACTTAAATATTTTTAAGTGTGTCCAAATGTAATTAATGGCCACTTATACAAGGTTGTGTGACCAAAGAGTATTTAGTTTTATTTTTTAAGTTTTTATTGTCACGAATTCTCTTATTATGTGTGGCTATAAGTGATAAATGGTCACACTAAAATACTTTTAAGTGTGTGCAAACGTAATTAATGGCCACACGGTAAATTGACGAGTGGCCAAATAATCATTGTCTTTCCAATTTCTTTGTGCCGCCAATTTTAAATTGTCAGGGAGATGTACCGGTTTCCGATGATGGTGTTTAAATACCACTCATGGTTTCCAATTTCCCCCACATCGCCTCCAATATTGCAGCAAATCACAATCAACCCATCGCCTTTCTCACCATCTTCTTGATCACGGTTTCCGAAAATATTATGTCGCCGGCAAATTGGATTATACGAGAACAGGGTGAGGCTCCACCCATCTACTACGACCCCCGCCTTCTTCACCACTGTTTTCCACTTTGATTCCGGCGCCTTCTGGAAGAATCAAATGGTGAGGTATGTTGGCTATGTCAACCCTATAACCTTCCGGTACCAACAACTTTACCGAATGGTTAGATTTCTTGGGTACACCACTGCTGATTATTTCAGCATTGTGATGGAAGCCCGGGGCTTCGAGGTCACCTGGATTGGGTTGAACGAAATCGAGGACTTCAAGGCTGTGTCCGCTTATGGGACATTCCGTACTGAGGTGCACTGATATACAACTATTTATACATCTCGAATCCCTTGTAAAGTTATGTTTATTTAATGTTTCGAGTTCGGTTTAGTTCGTGTTTCATTTATCTTTTGTTAATTTAGGTTTTGAGTCAAGTTATTTATTTTTATCGTGTTTTAAATCGTTTGGTATCTTGCATGTTTAGCTTTAATCTTTCTATCATTTCATGAGCAGTTTAAGTTCGTTTTTGCTCATCATTGGTTACATGATTAGCTCACTTAGAGTTTTGATTTGTTTTCATGTAGATGGTGGCTTGAGAGTCAAGGAAAAGAAGGCCTAGAAGGTTCCTATCATTTCTTGGAATACAAGGAAGAGATATAACTTGTTTAAGTAATAAAATAAAAAATTCAGAATTTCCTCCTGAAGTGCGCCGCACCGCGCGACGGGGGAGGTCAATCCCGGTCGCGCGGCGCCTAGGGATTCTGATCAGCCAAATTTTGCAAGTAAAGGCCCAGTTCGTTTATATAAACATCTCTTTGCAAACCTAGACGAATTAACAACTCATAGCAGCCGATTTTGAGAGAGAAACCAACGTTTTGAAGGTGCTTTGAAGCTAGGAATCAAGGAGGGTAGAGAAGGCTTTCACGGAGGTGTTCAAGGATCAATTACCAAGGGTTTTATCGCTCTAACTTTGATTCCTTGTTCATTATCATGATTCTCTTTGTTTTATTTGTTTGGAATTGTTTTTAATAATGATTCTAGGCTAGACTTCATGTCTACCTAAGTTTAATGAACATGTTTTGATACTTGATTCTTGCTTTGGATAATGACTTGATTATGGTTTTGTTGATTTAATAGTAAAGACTTGATTTTGTTTTTATGATGCATATGAATGTTTATTATCTTGATTGATTGTTAACTATTGCTTCACATAGATCTTTTATCTCTTGATTGTGTTCTTTAGATTTAGGGTTTATGTTTAATCATTACTTGGTGTTTTGATTATTGTGATTGAAAAAGCCTATACAAGCTTGTTGATCGTTGATTAGGATTTTGAATGTTCTGCTAAATTCCAATAGCTGTAAGGTAAGAAGTTGTTCATGTATCTTGGTCAATCGCGTACTAGGTTAGGTTTATCGTGACAGTATTCTTGCCTGGTTATTGTGTTGATCCTTGTTCATGATGTCATGATGAGTTTATCAAGTTATCTAGGGTTTAGTGTTTCATAAGATTGCTTGCTTTAGATACTATTAATTAACCTTAATTGATAACTGTAAGGAAATCAATTCACTGATTGCTTAATAATCTAATATTCATTCTTTAGGATTTTACTTGATGCGATTGAGGGTCCTCTAGGGTTCATTAGATGAATACGTTTAGAAATCAGTTTCCATATCATATTGGTTGTCCATTGCTTGATGATTGTTGATACATGGGATTCTTACCTAGGTAGATTCCTTCTCTTATTGGTTTCGATCTTGTGATTTATTGCTTGTTTCTAGTTTACTTGCTTATTTACTTTCTTAGTTTAATATTAGTTTAAAAACCCCCTTAAAACATCAATAATAAATAGTCGTGTTGTAAGTTGAGTCTAATTAGTTAATTAACATAATTTATAGAGTCTTGTGGGTCCGATATTCCGAACTTACTTAGCTTTACTACAATTGATCGGTTCACTTGCTGGTGTTTTGTGTAGTTGAGTCTTAGGTCTAGTTTTTATTACTTGTTTAATTTAATTAATTTAATTGACTGTTTTCAGCACATCATGCACCTTCTCCTGCAAAGGCTAAAGGACTCCACCTACACCTCAGACGACATGTGGGAGAGGATCATGCCCTCTCTTACTCCAGAAGAGAATCCGATGGATGTAGATTCAGATATGAAATCTGATGGTAGGACCTAGCTAGTAATAATTTGTAATTACCTTTTTTATATTAATGTAATGTAAATAAATTATTAACTATAAATATAATTAATTTATTTTGGTTATTCTCTTAACTGTATTGATGATACTACATGTATTTTATATTTGTTGCTTATTTGGTTTCAGCATTATACTTGATGTTTGAATGTGTGTATTTAGTTAATGTCTGTACGTTTGAACTTAACCAAATGAAATAGACTAGGGGTGCAAACGAGCCGAGTTGCTCGCGAGCATAAAACTCGAGATCGGCTCGTGAAAAAGCTCTATCGAGCTGAGCTTAAATGAGCCCGAGCCCGAGCTCAAGCCTAAAAGAAAGCTCGTTTAATAAACGAGCCCGAGCACGAGCTTCAGTTATCGAGCTCAGAATCTGATGTAGATTCAGATATGGAATCAGATTATGTAGATTTAGAACTGGAATCTGATGCTAGGTGTTAGTTTTTTTATAATGTAATGTATTTAAGTATTAACTATAAATATAATTTATATAGTTTTGGTTATTCTGCATTACACTTGATGTTTGAATGTGTGTAATAGATATAGTAATAGTATTAAAACAAAAACAACCAGTATTTATAGTAAGCGTATTTAAAGCGTACTATAGTAATAGTATTAAAAACGACCAATATTTCTAGTAAGCGTATTTAAAGCGTAATAGATATAGTAATAGTATTAAAACAACCAATATTTCTAGTAAGCGTATTTAAAGCGTAATAGATATAGTAATAGTATTAAAACAACCAATATTTCTAGTAAGCGTTTTTAAAGCGTACTAGATATAGTTTTTTTTATTCTAATTAACTTTAATGTAGGCTATCATTACATAAATATATTTCCAAGATTTTTGATAGGTAGTAGGCATAAATGTAATTAATTTCCAAAATTAATTAGCTTGCGAGCGTTTCCAAAGCGTGTGGATACCATTTTGACAGGTAGTATGCAGTTACTCAACAACCAACTATTTTGACTTTAATGACTGCAATAAAACTTCTGACTGAAATTTATTACGCTTATATATATATTATGTGAATTCCAAACTTGGCCAAGCAGAAAACATCTAAGGTTTCCACAGATCTTAAACTTCCCAAAGATCTTAAATTTTGATAAAATCCCTTCTAAAACTCGATGCCATCACCAGATCTTAAATTAGGTTACTGGTGATGGCATTGAGTTTGGAAGGGTTTTTTCAAAACTGAATTATATTTGTTCAAAGATCTGAGTATAGAGGGTACAATTTTGGTATGCAGGTTAGTGAAAAGAAGGGTATAATGGTCTTTTTTATAAAACGAGTTAAAAATGTTTTGCAGGAAAACCAGCTGTTGAAAGTAAGTTGAATTAGAAGCAGAAGAACAATACGAACAAATAGTGCAAGAAACAAAACCAGCAGGCGGAGAAATGATGACTGTCACAACATGGAAATAAAGTGGATTAATTGTGACAACATGATGTTGTATTTTATATTTGTTGCTTATTTGGTTTTAGCGTTACACTTGATGTTTGAATGTGTGTATTTAGTTAATGTCTGTTTGAACTTAATGACTGAGACTTTAATGAAATGAATTCAACAAGCCGACCTGTATAAGTAGTAATTGTATTAAAAACAACCAATATTTGTTTACTTTGAATTAATAAGTACAAAGTAAATACTGGTGATATCATGTATCACAACTAAATTTAAACATTATTGACATCTAACTAGGCGAACAAACTACTGTATCAATCTCCATTACAAATAGTTGTAGGCTTTTTCCCGGGCCTCCAGTAATCATTCGGGGACTCATGTATGAGCAGTTGATTTGGTTGTACACGTGGCAATCTATTACCCTCATGAGGGAAAGTTATCGTTTTGAATTCCTCATCGACCTCGTCATACGAATGTCTATAATTGTTGGGTGGAGTCATGAGGACAACATGCTTTTTTCTATCCAGCTAATCGTGAACATAAAACACCTGGCGTGCTTGCGAGGCCAATATGAACGGATCATCCTTGTGGCCAAATTTGTTTAGGTCGACCGACGTGTAACTAAGAATATCATGTTTGATATGTTTACGGTCAACCCATCGGCACATGAAGACCGGAATTCTTTTAGTATGATAATCTAGGACCCATATCTCTTGCAAAACCCCAAAATAAAAGTTTTGTCCATAGGTCACCATATCTTTTTTGATGTGCATGTCATCCGCCTCTACACCAACCCCGCTGTTCTGGTAAACTCTACCATCATGAGATTTTATACGAAATGCAAAACCGTTGATTTCGTATGAGTCGTATTTGTATACGTTGCGGTGTGCTCCGTGTGCAATCCACTTTACGGTTTTCGATATAGGACATCGGGAGCCCACTAGCTATCTTTCAACCTGAATTTCATTACAAGGATTAGATTCACCTACATTGAAGAAACTATAAAAGATTTTTAAAAATTACAGAAGACTTAATAAATTGATCTACCTTGTCGCGTAACCAGTCACCGAACTTTAAAGTATGCTCCTTCTCCAGCAATGCTTATCGTTTACCAGGCATTTGGTTTTTCAAAGAGGTCTTGTGTTGTCTGCAAGTAGGAGTATAATATATTGTGAATATATATATATATATATATAATTTAGAGTATATATGTTAGTAATACTTATCGATATACGACGCTATTTTAGGCGTATTCTGCAGCACATAGAAATGTGCTCTCTTGAAGAAATCAGGAGAAACTTCAACTGATTTAGCGCACGTGACAGGAATTGTCTCCCCATTATCATCATGCTTATCATGTGGAATACCAACAGTACTCTTGATGTTTTTTTGGTATTCGCTAAGAAACTCGATTGTTTCTTCCGCAATGTTCTCCTCAGCAATGCACTATTCTGGATAAGTTTTGTTTCGCACATGCCCTTTGATAACCTTCATACACCTTTCAAAAGGATACATCCAACGAAAGCATGGTGGCCCACATAATTTTATCTCTCTGACAAGGTGCATGGTTAAGTGAACCATGACATCAAAAAATGATGAAGGAAAGTACTTCTCAAGCAGGTATAGTGTAACTATTTGCTCCTCCTGCATCTTATCAAGCTCTTCTACAATGATTTCTTTGCTACAAATTGACTTGAAAAAAAAAACAAAGCCTGGTTATAGCATTTCTCATTGGTTCTAGCATGATGGACCGTATTGCAAGGGGCAGAAACTGTTGCATAAGCATGTGATAATCATGTGATTTAAGGCCTTGTAGCTTCCTTTCTTTAAGATTCACCAAACTAGAGAAGTTAGAACAATACCCTAGTGGAGCCTTCAGTTTATACAATGTTTCAAGAAACATGTCTTTTTCTTGTGCTGATAATGTGAA
>NW_027503727.1:0-26990 GCF_021521415.1 Bidens hawaiensis
ATTTCAGCAATTAAGTGAATAAAACGTGTAATCATCTCTTCAACTGTTTCTACCTTCAATAAATTAAAGTTTCGAAACTGAAACTTGAGCATCACTTTCTTACTCTCAGCTGTGTTCCCCATACTTCTCATACGAAGATGTTGGAATAGAGAAGCACATCTCTTTATGTTACCCACTTGATGAAAGATATTTTCTGGCAATGCCATAGTGAGAGTGGAATAAGCTTTTGTTTCGATTTCCAAAGCTTTCTTCTCTTCTTGTGAATATTGAGAAACAGATTTAGGAACAAAACCAATAGTATCATCACCAATCAACGGTTCCTTATAAACATCATCGAGACAATATGAGCAGTCAGGGTGAACAGACCCCAAATGTGCACGAAACCGAGGTTCCCACTTGGCAAATTCACTAAACTTCATCAATCTTGGACATTTAGAATGTGAACCTATCTCGGTATCAAGTTGAAACATTTGTTGCAACAACATGTTTTGAGAAGCCAAGGCATACATACTAGCCATCTTTGACAAGTATTAAAACTTCAAGGGTATAATGAATAAAATTAACGAACTGTAAACAGTTATAGCGAACTGTGAACAGTAATTAACGTATCAAACCTTAACGAAATAAGGATTAATGTTAACGAACAAGAATTGATTTTAACGAATCAAATGGTTAACGAATTAGATCAGACCACAAACCAGATGGTCAACTAATCAGTCAATACTAACGAATTGACTAAGTCAATCACGAACTGCAAGCTTAGCGAACTAAAGGTTTCTTGTAACGAATCTGATAGCAAACAGACTATAACGAATCAGCTACAGTTGATTTAGCGAATCAACTATAACGTATCAGGTTGTTACAACCGTTTGTAACAAACTTTGATACCTTATGCCACGTGGCAAAGGTTGTTATGACACAAATCCCAAGGTGGACACGTGTCTCTCAAATCAGTTATTCCAATCAGCGAATTAGATAACACGAATCAGCTAATATAGCGAACTAGCTAGCGAATCACGTGAAATAAGTAACGAATTGACAGATTTAATGAACGAATCAAAGTGAAATTGATAACGAATCAACATAGTGAATCATCTTCATCTTTGAATCTTCAAATCTTCAACTGAAATTTCCAGAAAATTGGAAATGATGAGCACGAAACCCTGAACACCAGAAAAACTCAGATCCGTAATACACACTCAATTCTTAACCAAAAACCACAAATTTCCTATCAAAATACTCGTAGCACAATCACGAATCCAAAATCACTAACCTCGTAACCAATTAACCTCGATAACTAACTCAAATAACCCAAAACCTCAACTCTGTTTCGGCCATAATCTAAAACCATACCGAATCCACTCAAAACCAAATCAAACCTCAATTCCACTTCACAAAACCTTACCAATACCGTTAACCCCTCAAAACCAATCCAAACTAACCATAATTCAATCAATTAACCTCAAACTGATCCAAATTCACTAAAAACAGAACATAAACAAAATAATATTCCAATAAACACCAAATCAAATGTAATTGAGCCCGAAAGCTCTGATACCACTTGTTGGATCCCGTACGTGTATCAATCTCAGTAACAATAACCATAACAGATCTCAGATCTGAACGTAATCGATTAATACTTTAACAATGGATCTAACTCATAATTACGTATGATTAGGTGTTGTGTATGTTAATATATTATCAGTATATGTAATAATATTAAGGTTGAAGATCGAGAGAGGATTTGGACAGAGTATCGTTAATTAAACTCTCAAAACTTAAATAACAAGTGAACAGTGTTCACTATATATAGAAGATACGTCTGATTCGCTAACATCCCATAGCGAACTAGATCCTACTTCGTTACATACATTAAAAAGGCGAAACACCCACTGATTCGTTAACATTCCCTAACGAATCAGGGGAAACTTAACTTAAGGACCAATTCGCTAAACATCCTTAGCGAACTGGCCTAATACCTTAACGAGTTACATGTTATAATAATTGTTTATTACATTAAACAAACTACAAATACATTAACATTAAATACAAAGACTCAAGACGCAAAACCGTGCACTAACAAGGGTCGTCAAAATTTCACAGGGTCGATTAGGCTTTTAGCACTATGATCGCACTAATTATATTTTTCTATAGGGTCGGCCGACCCTGTCCGGTAGGAGTAGGTATGCCCCTGCACACCCCTTCATATGATGTGAAGAAAGAAACATAGTTCCTTGTAGTAATACTAAGCTTAATACTGTCACATATAATAACAACAACAATATCCTTAGGTTTATATAATTATTTGTTGGACTTAATTTTTCGACTTATGGAAATCGGGTTATATTAAATAATTAAATGAATTAGGGGATAAATTAAATAAGTTGTATATAATTTGTTAAAGCTAATTAAATTAGTAGATAAACATGAGGTTTTATTTAATATTTAATCGGGATGTTCGGGACTAACTCTAATTGTATTGAGTCATGGTCATCTATACAAGCTAATCCGAGTTCATGTAACTATGGTTATGAGTTTGTAATTAGTTTTACAATTGTATTTTTCTACTTAAAAGATTGAAAGTTATTCAATCCACATCCATCGTGTCTTTTACGTTTTGATGAGTTAAATCAGTTCGTTCTTGAATTGGTATCAAAGTGGTTATGTTCTTGGAGTTTGTTGATTAAATTCGTCATCGATAAGGAGGAAAAAGACATCGATCAATGTCATGATCAATTTGGAAGATCCTATCAAGTCGTGATCGAAAAGAAACTACAGAAACTTTTACGCCATGTTCTTGAGTATTTTTAAAGGAGTGAAAGAAAATGAAAACTAAGGATAGTTAAAAAATGGGTGTTGTTGAGTTTTTTTTAGGATGTAAAGGAAATGAGTAGGAAGAGTTAGGAGGGATAAAATTGATGTTTTTTCCGAATAAATTATCCTCTAAAAAATGGGATAATTACTAAGGATAACATAGTTATCATTTCATTTCCTCTAATTCCTTCCAACTCAAGAACACACCTAACTAAAAAAAATTTATTTCCCTTCCCTTCCCTTTCTTATCCTTCCCTCTCCTTTCCTTTCCATGGTTAAAAAACTCAAAAACAAGGCGTTAGGTATTCATTGATCAAAGCCGTGATAGAAGGAGGAACATCTTAAGTCGATCAAATCTGTGATTGACAGTGAAAGTTCCATCAAGTTGGATTGAAAATTCTTGAGGTGGTCACGGATTGAATTAGACATGTCAAAGGAGATAAGTTTAAAGACAAAAGATCCATCTATTTTAGGTTGGACGCTAGCGGTGATTGTTGAATGCAATTTCTGAGTTATGGAAATTGGGTTAAATAATTAAATCTATCAAGGATAAATTAAATAAGTTATGGAAATTGGGTTAAATAATTAAATCAGGCAGGATTATATTAAATGAGTTGTATTTAATTTGTAACATCCCAAAATTTCTAAAATAATATTGATTATATTATTTGTTGATGGTGAGAAAGTTTACTCGGGTTAGTGTGAAAATAATAGAATAAAGTAGGAGTTATTATGAGTCGGGCTTGTGTTGGGTTAGGTAATATGGGTAATGGACTTGGGTTAGAAAAGAAGGAAGATGGACCATGGGCTCAAACCCATGACCCACATATATAAACCTTAATCACCCATTAATCCTTTCATTTTATCCATATTCCACACACTATCCAAAACACACACTTAGCTCTCTCTCATCTTACTCTCTCTCTCTCTCTCTAAGCCGAAACCAAGAAAAAGAAGAAGAATCGGTTTTCGACCCGAGGTAATGATACTATGATATTGTAGAGATCCAAACCCGTTAGATTTAGTGACGAAACGACGACCCGACACCGTTAAACCGTTGAAGTCACGATATCCAGGTGGAGTCGGGTATAAACCGAACCTAATATGAGCTAAGGGTTCACCCTAGCTCAGATTTGGATCGAACGGGACGAAAAACGGTGATGAAACGAGCGAGATCTCGCTTTTCCGGCGAGATCTGTTTTTCCGGCAACGGCGGCGCCGGAAAGGCGGCCCCGGAGGTTGTGTCACATCAGATGTGACATCTGACTTCTAATAAAACCCTAACCCTAATTCGTTACGGAAATGTAACGAATTAGCAGTAATTCGTTATATAAAGGATAATCAGTGCGTTATGGCAATTCGTATGGGTGAGATGACGAACTAGAAACAGATCGCTAAGTAATTCGTTAACGATAAATAATGAATTAGGCTAGCGAACTGAAATAACGAATCAGAATGACGAACCAGATTAACGAATTAAGTTAACAAATCAGGACAACGAAGTGGATAACGAATTAGAATGCGATTTGATAATGAATTAGAGTGTGATTTGATAACGAATTAGACTTAATTCGTTATAGAAAATGTGATAGCGAATTAGATGATAATTTAAAATCGACCCCAGCCAGGGGCTCTGCCCCTTGGACCCTGCTAGGGGCTGCCGCCCCTAGACCCTGCTGCCAGGGGCGCTGCCCTCGGACCCCGTTTGTTGAGGGGAATAATTAAACTAGAAACGCGATATGGAGAGTGATAGTAATCGATGCGCGTAATTGTTATACAGTTAGCCGTGCCAGCTAAAGAAATGAGTAATCATTAACGGAAGAAGTAACTGAGTTCAAGTGAGTTTCTAGCCCCATTCCTTGTTATGTTTTCGGGGCTGTGTGCATACTCGATGTGATAGTTAATACACTTACCTTAATTGGTAAGTGTATGCCATGTATGATTTATATGTTATCTATATATGTATTGAATGAGAATGAAAGTTTGTCAGTACGTGAACGATCTTTGGATATTGCATGTACTGTCAGGTTATAAATATAGATATGAATATTGTATGTAATGTAAAGATGATTGCTTGTCGGTACGTGAACGATCCTCGGATATTGCACGTACTGTCAGGTTATAAATATAGATTTGAATATTGTATGTAATGTAAAGATGATTGCCTGTCGATACGTGAACGATCTTCAGATATTGCATGTACTGTCAGGTTATAAATATAGATTTGAATATTATATGTAATGTAAAGATGATTTCTTGTCGGTACGTGAACGATCATCGGATATTTCATGTATTGCCAAGAATAGTGATTGTCTCCTTATATGGATATTAAATAATAAATAATGTACAGGGTTCCTTCTACGGATAATATGTATAGAGTGTTCCTTCTATGGAAAGCATAGTGTTCCTTTAATGGAAAGAATAATGTTCCTTTAATGGAAAGCTTAGTGTTCCTTTAATGGAAAGTACAGTGTTCCTTTAATGGTAAGCATAGTGTTCCTTTAATGGAAAGCATAGTGTTCCTTCTATGGAAATATATAGAATGTTCCTTCTATGGAAGTATATAGAGTGTCCTTATATGGAGAATTTATACAGAGCGTACTTCTATTGAATATATATAGCATGGGCAATAGCCATGGTTCTTTTAATAGATATTATGTGATGTTCCTCTTATGGATATTTATACAAGGTTAAGATATGTGTGTATGTATTATATGTGTATGTATTGGGTGTCATCTGATTAATTAGAACTCACTCAGCGTAGCTGACTTTTAGTATGCACGCAGGTGATCAGACTGAAGAGTTAAGTATAGGGATGGCACATGGCATGGATTGAACGGCTGGCATCTGAAGATGAAAGAAATGGTGTTTTAAATATGATGTTTATTATCATGGTTTTAAAGAAAATATTTAATGTTTTGTAATGAAAGATTTAAGTTAACGTTTCCGCGAAAGTTAATGAACTCTGATTTGTAGAACTGCGTTTATGAGTAAATCCAACGTCCAAAGTAGGGCTACAGGGAAGGGGGCCTTACATAATTAATTTATAATAGCTATTTAGATTTGTAGATATACATAGAGGGTTTATTTATTAAATAATTTAGGAGTTTGATTTGGTTATCAATTGTATTTATTGTATTTATAATCACTATATAACCCACCCCAAAGAACTAACGTTAGGGTTATGAGAAAATTGATCCTCTGAGTTATATCTAGATAAATAAACTGACGAGTGAAATAAATACTCTTATGTTTTTTTTTTGTTCGATTAATTAATTTCTAATTCACCAAACCGTGATTATTTTCTTATTGTTTAGTAATCATAATTATAGTCTAACGTGTTTTATGTTATTCTATATAAACCCTGTAGGGATTGATTGTTGTAGTTAAGTTTTGAGTGAGTTTCTAAATATACTAAACGTTTCGTGTTTTGCTCACTGTTCTTGAATACCACACTGCTATCATCAATCAAAATCGGAATTGATAATCAGCGATCTTATAAGGAGCCACTGCCAACCAAATCAAGAAATGGCAATCGATTCTTGATAACCCACCACACACAGCCCGAGCCGAGAAGTAGAACTAGACGCAGGTGTTTCTTCGTCTTGGATAACATGATCAAGGAATCTGTTCAAAGATCCAAGATCAAGAAAATGAGTGATCAACAAGTTGTAGCTCATAAGTACCGAATCAAGAAATTCGTGATCAATAGTAGTGACAAAAGGAAGAAGCCACTGTTGATAAAACATCACGAACATTATCAAGCATTTGTGATCAGTGTTTAAGAACTAAGAACCCATTCAAAAAGTTGGTTGAAGTGCGAAGGACCTATTCAAACGCCATGCATGGAACCCTGTTCAAAAGCTAAGATCAAGAAATAACAATGGACTGATGAACTGCGATAAGTAATTATCAACCAAGAGTTAGAAGAGACCTCAAGATCAAGGGATGACATAAAAAGCTGACAATCAATGATCACCTATGATTATCAATGTAACATATGTCCCTTGTACCACAAATATTGTCCGTTTGCCCATAAAGAGCTCATGAATTTGTTTTTGGTTGCTTCGGTAGACACTTCCCCAGGAGGTCACCCATCCTGCTACTACTCCAATCTAAGCACGCTTAACTGTGGAGCTCTTCTCACGTCCACTAGCGTTAAGCCCAAAACGCATTGGTGATTTAAGAGACAGGGCATTGACTTATGAAAAAAAATCTCTCATAATCCATGGCAATGTGAGATTCGCGTAGGATGTTAAAAATAAACCCCCTTTTAGACTCATCGTCCTCGATGAGGTTTGCCCCACCAACTCATCCAAGATATGGGATTTGCCTAAGGTGTACCTCTCAACACCCCAGGAACTCACCATCCTTGAGGTCTACCCCACCATCCTGAACAACATAGGAGTGGCTCTGTACAGGAGCTAAGCTTACTTCACTTACCTCAACTTACTTCACTTACCTCAATTGTCGTATAACTAGTAAGGTTATTTTGAAGATGGATGGTGTGTCATGGTCAAAGGAAAAGGATTTATCTTGTTCGATGGGGAAAAAGGGTGAAAACCTCCTAACCGACATTTAATATATCAAGATTTACAAAACAATATTATTAGCCTCGGGCAACCAAATCTAGTTGTGATGTTCGATTGAGGGCTTGCTACTTAACAACGCATGATAAAAACAAAGCATTAAGAAACAAGATTCGACTTTACAAGCTCAAACTGAAAGTAGGAAGTCCAGTTTGCCTACAATGGATGATAAACAAAGAGTCGTGGTTATGGCAAGTGAGACTCGGTCACCTCAACTTCCAAACGTTGGGGGCGATTGAGGGAGATACATGTGTCCCCAAGATTCAACAAGAAAACCAATGGTGTGACTCATGCATGGTGAGAAAACAAACAAGAAAGCCGTTTATGAGAAAAGTATCTTATCGAGCATCTCGAGTACTCGAGCTCATCCATTGAAATCTAAGTGGACCGGTCACTCCACTGATATTAACAGGCAACACGTATGCTTTAGTTTTAATTGATGACGTTTCCCATTCTATGTGGTCGTATTTGTTGAAGGAAAAAAACGAAGCCTCTTAGATGATTAATCATTGCCATTCTGGCTATAGTCTAAGGAACCGGCAGCATGAGAGCTCTAATAAGTAAGGCAACCTTATATTTCATAATGATTCTTTCACTCCTAACCCCAAGAGCTCTAATAAGTAGGGGCGACCTTATAGTTTTATAATGATTCTTTCACTCCTAACCCCTCATAAGAGGAGGATACCAAGAGTTTTGCTCAACAGCCTAAAGACTACCTGCCCTGTTAACCTTCTTGCAATTCATTTCCCTACAGAAATCAACTACCTGTCTAAGTGCATTAACTGACTTGTTTGTTGCATAACGCTTCATAATCACAGCTAAGCTTCCTACTGTGAGGATCTAGCCGTTGCTTCAAGCTCACCTTCCTTCATAAGAATAGGGGTCTAATCAAAACCCTACAAATTAACCAATAGGGGAGGAGAGTTCACTAACGAACTAAATTGGTTATGTGAAGAGGAAGGCTGGCGCGACATCTAACCACACCCTACATGCCACAACAAAACGGTGCGGCTGAGAAGTGAAACCAAACTCTCATGGAGATGACCTGAAGCATCTTAAAGGAAATGAGGGTTCCAAATTATTTATAGGACGAGGCGGTTCGACACACAACATATTTGATCAATCGGTCCCCTACACAAACTATGGTAGGAGAATCCCTATACAAAAAGTTCAAGAGAATGAATCCGAATCATGAACATCTCCGCCTCCACCACCTCGGGACCAAAACGGGTACCAACGCGTACAGCAGAACAAGTTATACGACCCATGTAACCAGAAAATTATCGTTAGTCAAAACGTTAATTTTAACGAATCAAAAGGGTTGTGTCGAAACAGGAATTACCGACGGTTTGGATTCCCGGAAACTGGGTATGCTTATTGTGACTTGGCAATCGATGCAGGATTGGGCCGGTTTTACCCTGCAGCCCAGGTGGGACTGAAACGTCCATCCAAAGATATCAGCTTGACCGCAAAGCCCATCTTTACGGTCCCCAATCTGATAAGGAAACCGCAACCCATGAAGTAGACCTGGTAAATTGATAACTATATGACCTTAGACGAACCTCACATGTCTCGGTTTTACCAGCGAAATTTGGTGATTACAAACTCGAATGAGGGTTTAGAAGAACTGTTGCTGTTATAGTGAATGATGAACCGATTAATACCTTCATTTCTCAAATTGCTATTTAAGTAAAATTTAAGGCTTTTATCTACTTAGGTCAAATCTCGATCATAACCTTCATTTCTCAAAATTTATAAATAAAAAATGTATTTTCTTTTTGAATTAAAATGTTGAGCTTGCAATCGTGCAAGAGTCCGCCACCTCCTTCTTGTTCAGTGTATAATGTGAGTTTATCGTTGATTTTCCCAAATTACTTTATGAATTCATAGATGATTTCTTAGATATTTGAAGTTCTAACACCTAAATTTTCTCTATATATTGATTAGTTTCACAAGTTCATAAACCTTTTAATTGATTTAAAATATATGCATCCTGAACTCTTTTGCCGTATTATATTGATATTGACGCTTGATTCGAACGTTTGCTATGCTATAAACCACATGCTCTTGTGTTGCCTGCAAATTGTTAGGGAATTGAATTGAGCTTCATGAAAAGTACTAGGATTTGTTAGTTTATATTTGCATATGATATCCTCACTTAATTTCATTTATCCATTGCTCCGACTATAGTTCTATGTTCTTGTCTTGCTGTTTAATTAAAATATTAATATTGTAATTTATACGCATTCCGATACCCTTTTCCCTATACAGATAAGTGACACTTGACGAGTTTGTAGTTTTTCATTGATTTGCAAATATCAATATATTTTGCAAGTCACATGCTGCCTAAAAATTGTTAGGCTGACTGATCAATTGAGGCTGATTTAAAAAAAATTGTGATTTATACGTAAAATGATATCTTTTATCCTATATTGATTATTGACCCTTGATTCGGTCCATTGCTATGCTATAAACCACATGTTTTTTTGTTGTCTGCAAATTGTTAGGTTCAAGAAAACTGTTTATTTGAATTCGGAACCCAAACAATCTTGGCAAGTGAAGCAACCAGAAAGGAACTGGTTGGAGCTTCCATCTGGCATAATGGTGAACATACTCCAAAGGGTTGGTGTGGATGACATACTTCATAACGCCCAAAAAGTATGCACAGCCTGGCATGAAATCTACAAGGACCCTGCTATGCGGAGGGTTGTTTTTATGGACAAATTTTCCGCTAAATTTAGAGATGTGCGCAAATGTTCGCAGATGTGTAAGCATGTTGTCGATAGAAGCCAAGGCCAATTGGTCGACTTAACCCTCACTGGTTTTTGCCATGACAAGCTTCTTCAGTATATTGCATATTGCTGACAGGTATGCAATCACATCGATTTGTTAACATCTTACAATATATAACTTTTCATTTACAGTTTTTCTATAAGCAAAATGTAATGAAGCTCAAATGTTTATACTATTATGGTTAATAAAAATTGTTTCTTTTTAAGAAAATATGTCTTGCAACTTTTTCTAAATTTGTTTTGGTAGTTAGAAAGTGTTTTGGTACTTTAATGTAACTAGAAGGTTTGTGTAATAGTTGACATTTGGACTAATTTTTTATTCATATGTAGAATCTAGGGTTCGTTAGCAGTATCAGGTCTTAAGATTGATAATTACCATATGGGACTGGATCTGCTAATACTTTTTGTTAGAAAATATTTTTAATAAAATATCTGATATGTTTCTGTTTCCCTTCTGTTCACAGATCAAGTCAGCTTAGACATTTAGAACTCGTATACTATGTTTCTACTATAGATGGCATCATGAGTACTGAAGCTTTCAAGAAATTATCGTCACTGGAAGAACTCAGCCTTGTAAGAACAATGATCAAGAAAGTGAATATTGAAGATGTTGGGCGTTATTGCCCCCTGCTAAAGACACTAAAACTGAACGAAGAGGGATTTAGATTGAGGGAATTAGTTATGGATGGTGCGGATGTTCAGAATGAGATTGCCTTAGCAATTGCGGAAAACCTACCGCAGTTGACTCACCTTGAACTCATTGGTAACTGCATACAAAACATTGGGTAGGAGGCGATTCTGGATGATTGTTGTCACCTTGAATCGCTTGATTTGCGTGGGTGCATGGGCCTTGATCTAACAGGGGACTTAGGGAAAAGATGTTCACAACAAATTAAGTATCTGAGACTTCCTCATAAGTCTTTTAAACCCTATGATGATGTGGAAGTGAATAGGATGGTGTATGCTTTGCTCACGGGGATGGAACCTTAGTAAGTTGTTGTAGGCTACTATGCTGATGATTCCTCAAATTTTAGGAAACTTGGGTAACTTCTAAAGATGCTGGTTCTGGGAATTAATATGCATTTCTTATCACTGTTTTAATTTGATTGTGGTTGTCCGATAAGAATATTATAGGTCCTCTTTGTATGGATCTAACAACTTCGCTCGGATCAATCCGTGTTGTTAGCTAGCGAAAATCACTAACAACACTCGGATCTCGAATCTTAGTTTATAAGAACAAAAAGAAAGAAAGATAAAGTTGGTGTTTGGTAGAGAGAAAAATTCTCTTTATTTCCAAGTGAGTGAAAAGTGTTATCAAGGGTTGAATGGAGAAATGGGTAAGTTTACAAAACATGGTTACAAAATAAGCGTACTGAGGTACGTAATTCACCGACTAAAAGCAAATATAAATACGTACACAATCCTAAAACTAATATAGAATATTAGCCTCACAATCTCCCTCTCGGATTGAGTATGTCCTGGAACCTTCATCTTGCTCACTGATTCGTCTTCATTTCTTGAAATTTTGTATTTGTCTTGATCAAAGAGCTTGAAATATATTGGATCTTGGACAAATCTTTATTTTCCATTCTTGAAGACTTGAACTTCAATCTTATTTTCTGGGAAGGATCGGCAGCAGCAAACTTTTAGGAACATAGATGCGGAAGGCTTGACATCTAATTTTCCTTTGTTGATTTTCTTGTGCCGTCTTGTTTCTTTCCTTCGAGTGATCTTCAGACACGATCAGTTCATTTTTAGGTTCAACTGCCAACTGTCACATTCTCGTATTCTTTTAAGTGCTTCAGCATCTGCAACTTCAGTCTCTGTAGTCCAGGACACTTGATCTTGATCTACCTGTCCATGTACATCTGCACAAAACTTAGAGCGAATAAGATTCATTCATAAACCCTATTGAGGGTCAAAGAAGAATTTTCTTTTTCAAAACATGCACTCGGTCTGAAGTATCAACAAAATAACTCTGAAATTTTATTTTATATAAACTTCTCATAAAATACCAATTTTAGTCCCTCAACTTATAAATAATTTGTTTTAGTCTCAGGTTTCGAACGAACTTTGCATGAACGACCTTGACAAAAAAACTCATGATTCTGAATAAAATAAACGTTTAATAAAATATGTACAAACACATATAAACTTAAAATCTTTTTGGCATTTTCATATGTTTTAAAATATATACAATATTTTGAAGTTAAAACATAAAACAAAACAAGAAAAATGAACAAGATAGGAGTAAAGATGAAATTAATATTATATAAAAATAATATTTACAGAGTTTTCTAATATTATATGCCAAAATCCCAAAGTCAATTATAGATATATTTTGTCCACTTTAAACTTAACAAGATTTTGATGTCAACGTGATATGTTAAGGTATATATTAAGCACAATGCTTATGTGGTCCCCATTTAATCCAACAAATTACAAACTCCAACATACCTCAGGCATAGTTTGTGTTAATCAGTATCACCCCGAGTTGACTCCGACCCCCTAACAATCGATCAAAACATTTTAAGCTTATTTGAACTTTTTGCTTATTTCAAACATAAAGGTTGAACCATGGACTTACTTGCTATATGAACTTACAAGCCTTCATATAAAGTGTTTATGACTTACTTGTTTGCCCCACGTTACGTGGTTCTAATATACCCCTTTTTGTTTGACAATTTATCAACAGTTTTTGTTGTTGACTTTAAATTTTTAAAGCACTTTGCGGTTTTTCTGCTTTAATAGTTTTTGATATTTCAATATTTAAATCTAAAGTAAGAAATAATTTTTATGGTGACCAATCGCTAACGGGCTCGTGCATAACTAACTAATAACATTTTTGCCTTCATTAATATGACTTATTTTGGAGTTGACAACTGCTTCATGAGAGTGTAACCACTAGCATAGACAGAAATTTAAATTTATATCACTATGACATTTACTCATTTGTCAAGCATATCTACACATCAAGCAATGATCTTGTTGGATTTTAATTTACTCTTTTCATGTGTTAGGATCCTTATAGATAATTTCTTATCATTTTCCAAATGTCGGATCAATTTCTCAATTTTTTATAATTTTAATTATCCGACTCCCTCTAAACGAGAAAATATATTTTTGAAACTTTTTCTAGATATAATATAATTAAATATTTTTGGTAAGTCAAATGACTTGATTTTTGTTTTTCTTAAAACAAACTAAAAAATCTCTTTGTTAAGTCAAATGACTTGGTTTTGTTTTTCTTAAAACAAACAAAAAATCTTTTTGATGAGTTAAACTTAACTCATTTTCTCCCTCTAAAATTGTGACATATTTGAAAAATATTTACAAATTTATATAAAAAAAGATAAATATATTGTTTTAATCAAAATTGATCGATGGCTTTAGTGAAAAGGTCAACAAAGCTGTTGTCAGATGGACTATCATATACATGCAGTATCACATTGTATATCAAAGTTGAAGAGATTAAAACCGAAGCCTAGAAGCTAATGCTGGATCCATCACTTGAGAAAAGTAGTTGGATGAGGTGAGTTGTAACACCCGGCTAAAGCGGAATACGCCGGGGTGTGACGTACAGATTTCCCAAAACACACGTGATACTATTAAGTGACAATAATATCATTAATTCATTCCAATCCCAAGTACACAAGTTGTTCAACAAAACCAATACAAAGAATAACAATAAAAAACATGTCTTATTTATTTATTATTGAAATAACCTAACTTCTAGTAACTTCATCCGTTTCATCCTCTAATAAAGGTACATGTAACATATATATATATAAAATAATGTCAACTAACTTAATAGTTGGTGAGTTCACACAGTTTAAATAAATGTAAAAACCATACAATTCCATGAAAACTTGTGAAAAACACATAAGGGTTCTTTACACTAGAATCAATAATCCATGAGTGAAAGAATAAATGAAGGTCTTTTCCAGTTGGGATTGTGCACCAACGTACTCAGATCGGAGTCCCTTTTCCACCAGAAACAAATGGTCCATGGGTGCAAAGGGGGAGTATGATCATACTTATCGAAGAAATCCATGCACGTAATAATTGAGCAAGTAACAAGTAAACACACAAGTCCATGATGCGAATTGTAGTTTGTAAATAATAAATAAACGAAATTGAATTTTTTTATAGGATATATATGCTACCCCCAAAATAGTAAAAAGGGTAAAAATGGGGTGTGAGAAACTCAACTTTGAATTGGGATGACAAACTTGAAAATGAAACAAAAACGCGTTATATGAAACCAAACGATCGAATCTCACGAGCTAGAAATAATAAAAACACAAGAATTACTAACTAATATTATTGAAAATAAAGGGTTGGTTTTAAGGTACATGCATTATTATTTATATATACTTTTACCCATTTTAAAGTATTTTTAATAATTAAGTCTAACGGATTTTAATAAATTATAATATTACTTATAAGGTGAATATTGATTATAATAATATTTACGAAAATTTAGCGTTGCCGGTATTGTTTTATTAGTATAAGCGTTTGTCGGTTTAGGATTTATTATATATATTATTTATATAATTATTCTACGAGTTTTAACGAGTGTTGCCGGGTATGTAAAAGTTGATTCTTGAACGAAATTACTAACGAAAGTTAAAACATCATTTGTTTAACTATAAAAATAATTTTATTTATTTTTGTATGATTTATAAATATGTACTTGATTTTATATAACAAATAAAATAGTTTTTAAAAAAATATAAACTGGATCTGCTGTGACCCGGGTTCGAACCCGGGTCTCCATGACCACATAAAACATACCCAACTTCATCTTCTTCACATAAACCCTAGGTTCTCAATTCTTCAGTTTTGTTGTTTGTTTGATGAATTGATGTTTGAGGTTTTGTTATACGGATCAAACCAATGAAAACCCACCCTCTTATGACACCGGAAAGTGGGTGAACGGCAATTTGACCGGAACGGACTTGGACGAATTATTTAGTGGTATTAGAGTGTTTGTTGTTATAATTATATAATGGCAGCACATTTAAAAGGATGGTATGATGCTATTTATAGTTTTAATTGATACGTTGAGTGGTAAATTCGAGTTATTGCGTTTATAATTATATCCGACGGTTTTGTGATTGAAATCCGAACGTTGGGGTGTTAATACGCGTAAATGAGTCTTGATTAGGTGTTAATATGGTGGAGAAATGAGTTTATAACATTAAAAGTTGATTAAAATGGCGTTTTGGGTTGTTTTTAAGGTCGCCGGAGGTCGTTCGTCACCGGTCGAACTTCGGTCGCCGGAAAAACGAGACAGGGAGAGGGTAGGGACGGCTGGAGTGGGGATGGGTGTTTAATATTATTATTTTATTATAATTTAAATTCTAATGTTACACTTTAAGTCCCTCAACTTCATACATACATATATATATATATAAACTGTTTTTAAATTATTAATGTTTAACTCTTGAACTTTAAAAATCTATTTAATTAATTCAAAACTTGGTATATTTTATTATCTTGGGATTATTTATGTTTTATACCCGTATAGGTTGTGACTCGTTTAAGTAAGCATGTTAGAACTTGGAGTTTAGTTATTGAACAATACGAAATAGATAAACAACGAATAACAACTATAATGCGTCGTAAATATTATTAACTAAATAAACAATAATTATATATATATATAATAAAAGAATTATACGAATACATCGAAACATCAAAATGATTCTGTTGACGAACACGCATAAAATGAAACTTGAAATATACATTTATATTTATACATATATTCGAAAATTTAAAACGGGTCGGATTTTCGGGTTTGAAAAGTAACGAATGTTACAGGACTTACAACTTTTAAAAATTTCGTCCCGAAATTAAAATAAAAATAAAATTTAAAAGAGAACAACTAATATACGGAGTTTGTTAGAAGTTTTAACAATTTTATACCTACATATATAAAATAAGATAACACTGATCTTTGAATGACCCGAAAGAACGCCACAAATAGGAAATATGACAAGGACACTTATATATAGGATGTATTAGCGGCGTATCCACCATGCCCTTATCATATTGTTTTTGTCTCGTTCCCCAAAATCATTCCAAGTTCTGAGTTATTTCACACAACCGGACTTATTATATTTTTCATGCGAGGATTTTGATAATTACATGTCAACCCATAATTACCTCTATCGTCGGATGGTCCATATAACTTGCTCTATTGTGGTGTTTTAAGACATAGACCTTAAATAAATAAATAAATAAAATTCTCATATAGAACGTTGAAAAATCAAAAATAACGAATTAAAAGGGTAGAAACATTACAAAACATATTGTTAGACCATTCAAGATAAAAATTCTGAGTCGAGTAAATGAAATCATCGTTGTCTAAACCAAGTAAACAATGTTGAAAACAAAATAAACAAGGTAATGAAATTTAAAGAATGAAAACATTTGAATTATGAACATCGTAATATGTAATTGAAATAATGGAGTTGTGAATAACGTGGTAGGTAAACGTAGCATTTAACCAACGAAATATGAACATGTAAATTGATAACGCATTGGGTTTGAGAATAAATAAACGAAACTTTTTAGTATCATAATATCATGATGTTTAACAAATGAAATTCTATCGACGTGACCAATGGCAACGTTGAGATGAATAAACAATTATATCTTACCAGCATGTAAATTGATGTTAACTTGAAATGAAATGGATAAACGAAATTTTAATATTAAAATATTAAAACTGATTAAGTTTGTGTAAAGAAGCATTCCAGTAGTAACCTTGATTTTATCAAAGTAAACACTTGAAATTTCGAAATCAATATAAAGCACTTGTTCCAGATTGATGAAATCAAGAACAACAAAATGGTGTAAATAAAACATCGAGTGAAAGAGAACTACACGAATAAACAAAATAATTTGTGTAAAAATATAACATAATATAATCTTGGCATGTACATGGGACGCAATCCTGATTCTAAGTAAACAAATTCGTTTGGAGAGAATCGGTCACCGATAGTAAAATGTAGAAATAAAATGAAATTATGGTTTCTATTAAGTAACTATGTACACATACATGTTCATAGTCCCAATTTTCACTTAACGTTGATGAGAAATTGGTCATAGATCACAATATTTGAAATAACAAACGTAAACCGATTTAGCAAAGCGAATAAGTATGATGTACGAATTTACGTTTTCGTAATATACAAACGAATATGGATCAAAAAAGATCAATGAACAATCATAATAAACCTCGTAAACAATATTCTAAAGAAGTGGGTAAAAATCACTTTGGGTAAGTTCGAAACATACTTGAAGGAGAAAATAAAGAAAAGTAAATGTAGCTTTCGACGTTTGTCTTCTCGAGTGTCGATTCATTTGGGGTATGACAGGTTGATGGGAGGTGGTGCCATGATTTCTTAACCGAAACTCATTGGCGTTAACGAAGGGGAAATAAAGGGAGAGATACAACATATATTTTAATTTACCAAATATCAGTTATAAATCGTGGTGTTTTTATATCTCATGGTAAAATAAAATTTATTTTATTTTATTTAGGCAAAAAGTCTTTAGCTATCGCTAAGACTTGCAAGTTTTATGAAATCTTAAACGTAAAAACAAATGTTTTCTTTGGGCCAATGACATAGGAAAAAAAAATAATTGTCAAATTACTTAACTTTTTGAATGAAAAATAGTTTCAAAAGGGCTCAAAACTTGTTTGAAGCAAATATTTTACTTTAAATATTATTATATTAATAGCAGTGACGATTATAAAAACATTAACAATAGTAATAATAAAAATTTTAATAATAACAATATTGATAATTACCGTAATAATAATAATAATAATAATAATAATAATAATAATGGTGATGGTACTAATAACAATAGTAGTAGTAATATTAGTAGTGATGGTAACATTAATAACTTTAATAATAATAATAGAGGTAATAAATTCTTTTTAAAGAAAATCCATTTGACTGAAGGTTAAATTAACTAAGGATTTGGGATTAGGCGCGAGGTGTTAGTAAAAGAAATAAAATGTAGAAAAGTATGCAAAAGGAAATATAGACGAGTTTGATGAGTTTTGTAAAAATCTAAATATTGAAACCGAAAAGTCGTATAAGGTCGACAAAGGATGCGGGGTTAGGATATTGCATGGCGGAAACAAGTTAGGCCTTCCAATGTATGGTGGGTGTGCTAGGGTCATCATGATGATAGTAGGCTTTAAAGCATGAGGTTAAGCATATGATTGAGACAAATGATTAGGTACAGGTCTTGCAGATGAGTGAGTGGCGTTGAGTTTTGGGTAGGTTTTAACAATAAGGGGTAATTGAATCTACCACAAATAGAAGTATATCAACGCTTCAGGGAAGTAAAGTGGTGGAATTTACACATACTATACAGAGGGTGTGTTTCAGCGCGAGGCCTTTCGGTTGAGCTTAGTTTGCGTTTCCAAGAATGGTGTTGGGTTTGAATTTGAATTAACTATAGCGATGAAGATAGGTGCGGTCAAACGTGGGGTGATCGGGTTCACGGAGGCCATTTACTTGATAACTTGGATTGTCATTTTGCGGGTTGAGTGTGACAACTAGGAAAACAAGGAAGCATGATACGAAACGTGAAGAATTCGCGTGACTTGAGACGTAAGTATGAAAGCGACTAATAGATACAAGTAAAGAAAGAGAAATCGCATGAAACAAATTTGAAACCGAAATTGGAATTCCCATGAAACGTCATGAGTTTTCACCTTTCAATAAACGAAAACCTCATAAATTATTGAATAATTATATGGAAAAAATATTAAACTTACGATAAATAATGAAATCGAATTGAAAATCGAATGTTCATAAACCACCATGACTTTTTAATTTTTCACTTCTAAAACATAAGGGTAAATAAATATGGAAATAAGGTAATCGATTGAAATTCGACCATTCATGTATAACCTAACTTTTTGAATTTCCAATTCTAAAACATAATAGTAAAATAACAAAGGAATCGTTTGAAATTCGGTTATTACTTTGCAAACTTTTAAAAGTTTAAGCCGTAAATGAGCGTATAAATAAAGAAAACGTGTCACAAATTTTTTTAAAACTTAACTATTCTCGTATAAAAATGCGTAATTAAATCGAACCGAAAGCTGGGTATTCGTGTATAGAGGAGTGCAACCATATTCTTTTCACAAAGAGAACATGGTCGCGTTTAAAAACTTAAAGTTGTGATTCATATGACGTTGAAAGTGGTATGCTTTGGCTTAATAGAGTTCATGCTCTTTCCTAACTCTCTAGGTAAGCAACCGGGTCCCGCGTCTGATAAGGATTTATACGCATTGCTTATCCTTATGTTTTAATAACCTTGGTGTCAAGAGTTTCGGAAAACAGGCACGTCCCCCTTACAGTTTACTACATACCCGCCATATAGAACCATCTTTAAGAAGAATAAATATCGAAACACCACAATAAAAATCAATAATTAAAAATGTTGGAAAACTCTTTGTTTTTAGGCATAAGCCTTGGACTTGTGTGTGCTTGTGTAATTGAAGTACTTGAATCATCAGTATAATAGTATTTGTGTACATGAGGCATAAACAAATCATTAATAACCAAATCATGTGCATTGAAAAATCAAATTAGGCTCACATAATTTCTAATCATGCAACCAGAACAATTAAGCAAATAAACTATAACCAACTAGAACACTACATCTAATTTCCTATCTTATAGTCACGGCTCTGATACCAATCTGTAACACCCCGGCTAAAGCGGAATACGCCAAGGTGTGACGTACAGATTGCCCAAAACACATGTGACACTATTAAGTGACAATAATATCATTAATTCATTCCAATCCCAAGTACACAAGTTGTTCAACAAAACCAATACAAAGAAAAACAATAAAACACATGTCTTATTTATTTATTATTGAAATAACCTAACTTCTAGTGACTTCATCCGTTTCATCCTCTGATAAAGGTACCTATAACATATATATAAAATAATGTCAACTAACTTAATAGTTGGTGAGTTCACACAATTTAAATAATATATAAAAACCATACAATTCCATGAAAACATGTGAAAAACACATAAGGGTTCTTTACACTAGAATCAATGGTCCATGAGTGTAAAGAATAAATGAAGGTCTTTTTCAGTTGGGATTGTGCACCAACGTACTCAGATCGGAGTCCCTTTTCCACCAGAAACAAATGGTCCATGGGTGCAAAGGGGGGTATATGATCATACTTATCGAAGAAATCCATGCACGTAATAATTGAGCAAGTAACAAGTAAATACACAAGTACATGATGCGAATTTAGTTTGTAAATAATAAACAAACGAAATTGAATTTTTGATAGGACATATATATATGCTACCCCGAAAATAGTAAAAAGGTCAGAAAGGGGGTGTGAGAAACTCACTTTTGAATTGGGATGACAAACTTGAAAATGAAACGAAAACGCGTTATATGAAACCAAACGATCGAATCTTACGAGCTAGAAATAATAAAAACATAAGAATTACTAACTAATTTTATGAAAAATAAAGGGCTGGTTTTAAGGTACATGCATTATTATTTATATATACTTTTACCCATTTTAAAGTATTTTTAATAATTAAGTCTAACGGATTTTAATAAGTTATAATATTACTTATAAGGTGAATATTGATTATAATAATATTTACGAAAATTCAGTGTTGCCGGTATTGTTTTATTAGTATAAGCGTTTGTCGGTTTAGGATTTATTATATATATTATTTATATAATTATTCTACGAGTTTTAACGAGTGTTGCCAGGTTTGTAAAAGTTGATTCTTGAACGAAATTACTAACGAAAGTTAAAACATCTTTTGTTTAACTATAAAAATAATTTTATTTATTTTTGTATGATTTATAAATATGTATTTGATTTTATATAACAAATAAAATTGTTTTAAAAAAAATATAAACTGGATCTGCTGTGACCCGGGTTCGAACCCGGGTCTCCATGACCACATAAAACATACCCAACTTCATCTTCTTCACATAAACCTTAGGTTCTCAATTCTCCAGTTTTGTTGTTTGTTTGATGAATTGACGTTTGGGGTTTCGTTATACGGATCAAACCAATGATAACCCACCTATTAATTACCTCTGATGACACCGGAAAGTGGGTGAACGACAAGTTGACCGGAACGGACTTGGACGAATTATTCAGTGGTATTAGAGTGTTTGTTGTTATAATTCTATAACGGCAGCACATTTAGAAGGATGGTAGGATGCTATTTATAGTTTTAATTGATACGTTGAGTGGTAAATTCGAGTTATTGCGTTTATAATTATATCTGACGGTTTTGTGATTGAAATTTGGGGTGTTAATACGCGTAAATGGGTTTTGATTAGGTGTTAATATGGTGGAGAAATGAGTTTATAACATTAAAAGTTGATTAAAATGGCGTTTTTGGTTGTTTTTAAGGTCGCCGGAGGTGGTTCGTAGCCGGCCGGACTTCGGTCGCCGGAAAAACGCGACAGGGAGAGGGTAGGGACGGCTGGGGTGCGGTTGGGTGTTTAATATTATTATTTATTATAATTTAAATTCAAATGTTACACTTTAAGTCCATACATATGTATATATAAACTGTTTTTAAATTATTAATGTTTAACCCTTGAACTTTAAAAATCTATTTAACTAATTCAAAATTTGGTATATTTTATTATCTTGGGATTATTTACGTACCCGTATAGGTTGTGACTCGTTTAAGTAAGCATGTTAGAACTTGGAGTTTAGTTATTGAACAATACGAAATAGAGAAATAACGAATAACACCTATAATGCGTCGTAAATATTATTAAATAAATAAACAATAATTATATATATATAATAAAAGAATTATACGAATACGTCAAAACATCAAAATGAGTCGGTTGACGAACACGCATAAAATGAAACTTGAAATATACATTTATATTTATACATATATTCGAAAATTTGAAACGAGTCGGATTTTCGGGTTTAAAAAGTAACGAATGTTACATGAGTTTCAGAAACGCTCGACAAGTTGTGGTTGAGCCATTTGAACAAGTTGGCTGTGTTGAAGCACAAAGTATCATATGAAACATTTCCCATTCCCTGAAGTTTTTACTCCCATGTCGCTTACGAAAGACTCGAATCCGCCATCGAATGGTCTAGCATCAAATAGCAAGGGTTCGTCTTCCATCATACGTCGGGTGAAATCACTATCTAAGTGTCGAATACTCTTGATAGTCCTTCTTAATTGACCCTTCATGCACTAAGCGTTTAAGGCAGTGAATTCAACAACTTCATGTTGATCTCGGAAAACTTATTTGTGATACCCACATTTCTCAATTTTGTAACGAGTTACTCAAATCTGTTGATGAGAGAGGCAACCGATTCCCCTTGAATATGCTTAAATATGTTGAATTCTTCTTTTAACATGTCTTTTTGGCATTCACTCATATTGAAACTTCCTTCAAGTTTAGAATTGCAAGACATTTTTTTTGAAAGAAAGAAAGAAAAAGAAAAACTAAGACTTGATTTTTTTTGTCAACGTCAAAAAGTCAACGGGTCAAACGGTCAACGTTCGATTAGCCCATTCAATTCGATTAGAATTTTTTTTGTCAAAGTCAAAAAGTCAACGGGTCAACTCGAATTACTTTGACTCGATTAGATTAGATTAGATTATAAGAATATATTAGATTGGATTACATTAGAATAAAATTCGATTATATTGGATTAGAATAGATTAGATTAGTTTTTTTTAATTAAATGATTAAAATAATATTACAATTAAGTTAAATCTATTCGATTACATTTCCTTTTTTTTGTTTTTTATTTTTTAATAATATAAAATAATATTAAAATAAAATAATATTAAGCTTATTCGATTACCTTTTTCTTTTTCTCTCTTTTTTTAAATAAATTGATTATAATAATATTAAAATAAAATAATAATAATAATAATAATAAAATAATCTCCCATTCAATTAGTTGAATCGGCCAATTTTTTTTAATATAAATTGATTATAATAATATTAAAAAAAACATTCGATCGTAGTTTTGTAAGAAAAGGAAAGAAAGATAGAAAGTTAGGTAGATGGTGGAGGTGTTTGGTGAGAGAGAAATTCTCTTTATTTCCAAGTGGGTTTTTGAGTTATGAAGAGTTATGAAGGGTTGGTTGAAGAAATTGATAAAGTGTCATTATATATGTGTAAGGCCCCGTTACCAGTGCCTCACATCTGGGCGTTGGATTTACTCATCAACATAGTTCAATTCATCAGAGTTAATAAAAACATATGCGGAATATAAAAACTTTCATAAACATTACATTAATCCATAACTTGTCTTAGAATAAACACATTGTCTTTCAAAATATCATAATATTAAACAGAAACGTCTTCTGATGTCAGCCTCTTATTCAATGTCACGTGTTCCCCTCAAGCGAGCTGTCTCATTCTACTCATCTGCGTGCATACTAAAAGTCAGCTACGCTGAGTGAGTTCTAGTTAATAACATAACATACTTTACATACATACATACATACTTTCATTCATACTTTCATAATTTAAATTCTACTTTACTCTATTCTATTCTGCCTCGGATATTATTAGGGTTCGGTCCCTTTTTCTGCCTTGGATATTATTAGGGTCCAATCCCTTTTCTGCCTTGGATATTATTAGGGTACAGTCCCTTTTCTGCCTCGAGATTATTAAAGGGCTCGGTCCCTTTTCTGCCTTGGATATTACTAGGGTCCAGTCCCTTTTCTACCTTTCTATCTCTTACATTCATTCATAACATACATACGTATCATTCATAGTTCATACATAACATTATAACTTGACCGTACGTGCAATATCCGAAGATCGTTCACGTACCGACAAGTAATCCTTCTTACATTTCACATAATCAAGGCATAAACTTATCACTTATGATAAATGTATTAACAATCACATCGAGTATGCACACAACCCCGAAAACATAACACAGAAATGAGGCTAGAAACTCACCTGGATCCTGTTTCTTTCTCCGTTTATCGTAATTCTCTTCTTTAATTGCGCCCTGCTAATTGTATATAGGGTACACGTATTAATATTCGTGCTAAGTCAGGGGTAATCTATGGCCATTGTATTAGATTACTTAGATTATTTTATATAAATCCAAGGTATGCGACTTTTAATTTTTAACATTCCTTTTTCTTTCCTTAATATTTTAGCTTAACACCTTATATTATCTTTTTGACGTATAAGGACGTGGGTACACGTATGCGTATATTTATACACACATATCTAACTTACGGATACTTATACATTCGAGTCTTAATGTGGTCGGTTTCTATTATTGTTAATTACATAATAAGTAACCCAAGGCACTGCAAACGAGTTCGTCTATCTATTTTTTAATCGAGTTTATATGTTCCAAGTGTTTGAGTGACAGTGTGATCGAGTGTACGGGCTGTAATAGGATTTGGGTTTGTAATTGGGCTTGGGCTAGTGTTTGGGCCGTATACTGAATAAAATCCCAACCCCTATTGTCAAACCATCAGCCGTCCATCTTCCTCTACTGCACTACAAGTGATCGAGCCCCCTGAATCGATTACAATGTAATCGATAATGATGAAATCCACTGATTATAAGGGCAATTTCATTGTAATCGATCCTCCCTTGTACGCGCTTGCCCCATAAGTGGTCGGGTTCTTTGTATGTGATCTGAATAATCGGGTCTGTGGTTTGAATCAAAGTAATCAAGTTCTGTTGTAATCGGACTCAGGTGTAATCGAGTAGCCATTGTGTGCGACCAGGTAATGTAATCGAGTCTCGTGTGTAGCTTCACCATGTAATGGAACACCCTGCTTGACATCCTATATTGTAATCGAGTTCTTTGTATGCGAGTTACAGTGAACGTAATCGAGCTTCAATGGAACTGAGTTATTGTAATCGAATTGGGTGTAATCGACTGGTCGTGTATGCGAGTTAGATTGTGTTCGAGTTTAAGGTTGTATGTAATCGAACAGGGTGTAATCGAATTTGTGTGTACTCGAGTTATTGTAATCGAATTAATTTGTATTCGAGTTTATTGTAATCGAATTAACTTGTATTCGAGTTCATTGTAATCGAATTAACTTGTATTCGAGTTTGCTTATTGGTAATCGAGGTAGTATTGTAATCGAATTGGATTGTATGCGAGTTTAGGAGGTTAGCCACTGTATGCGACTTGTGTTTGCAGCAAGGTCTGATTGTAATCGATGGTGATTGTAATCGATGACCAGCTGTAAGCGACCTTAAGCTTGTAATCGATTTTAGACCTTTGTAAACGAATAGTTGTATTCGAATATCAAAGTATGCGATCTGAGATGAAGTTGAGCATCTGATGGTTCTTGGTTTAATTGGGTTTGGGCTGGTGGGTTTGTGGGCAGTCCACGGGTTAGTTTTACCCACCACCGGTTTATTATTATTATTATTATTATTATTATTATTATTATTATTATTAATAAATCCTTTATATAATATTATCCTATCCCGCAAGCGCTCTTGTGGTCATTTTCCAATAAGGTTCGGCTTGGGGTATCGCAAAGCTTGGATCTTTAAGCTTAAAATGGTTAAAATAGATCTAGGGTTTCTTTAAACGAGCCGTTCATAGTTACGAGTTCGTTAAGTTCCATTTTATCATCAAGTTTCCAACTTTAATGTTCGTTTATATCTGATCTCTCTCGTTTCAAGTTTCAAAGCTAATCATTTATTAAAACATTAAAACATAAACTTTAAGATCAAGAAGATACCTTTAGGCGTTCGTTTGGTTTCGGCTAGCTTGTTTATGAATCTTAAACCTTGGATCTAACTTGTATATTGAAGATCTATTAATGTTCAACGTTCGTTTGACCTCGAATCTTCTTCTTTCTCTTGGCCGTTTATGTATAGTAAGGAAGGTGTGTGTGTTTGAGTGTGTGTAGAGAATTATGGAAAGGATGGAATGAGCGTTAGGGTTTTAGAATGGTTTAAGAGGGTATTTATACCTCTTGAAGCCCATGGACCTAAAGCCCATTACCATTTAACCCACCTTAATTAATCTAAGTCCATGATCCTTTCTTTACTTGATATTAATTATTTATTAACGCGAAATCACTAAATGTAACTTTCTTTATTTAATATCAAAATATTTATTTAACACACGACAACTTAACGAAATCTTCCTTTAATATTATAATTTAACATTATAATAATTAGAATGTTACAATATGGTGCCCATTTCTACAAGTTTACAAAATATGGTTACAAAATAAACGTACTGAGGTATGTAATACACCGACTAACAACAAATATAAGTACATACACAATCCTAAAACTAATTTAGAATATCAGCCCTACAAATATAGGTTATTTAACAATGTGAAACTGCAATTTAGTTTATCATATGAGTGTCATTTCAAAATATGAAGTTTGGTTTCTTAATTATATCTAGGTTTGACAAAACCTCACATATTTTCTGCTCTTACTACTATTTATTATTTTCCTATACATGATCAGCGGTACTTTGTTTCTTCAATGAAAATGATATTTGTATGTTTAACCAGACGGATTAGTTAAACCGAAACAAATAAGCCAGTCGACCAGTTTGAGACTTATATTGTTTGATTCACCCTATGCCTAAAAAAGAACTAGGTCTAATGTTAGTTTATGGTGTGGAAATTTGAAATATGTTGTATAAATACTTAAAAGAAATATAAAATAGAATATTTTACAGTAAATTATAATCTAACTATCTATATAATTGTCTACCATAAAATCATATGTGTCGCTCTCAGGT
>NW_027503728.1:0-33049 GCF_021521415.1 Bidens hawaiensis
TGTCGTTTTCTCCAAATTTCAGAAGGTCTCGTAAATCAACGATACGGTACTGACCCTTCCTTAGACGTATAATCATTGTAGCAG
Organism: Bidens hawaiensis; assembly: GCF_021521415.1. Classification (NCBI taxonomy): domain Eukaryota; kingdom Viridiplantae; phylum Streptophyta; class Magnoliopsida; order Asterales; family Asteraceae; genus Bidens; species Bidens hawaiensis. The sequence goes on from NW_027503728.1 coordinate 85, forward strand.
TCTCACCATCATAAGTTCAAAAATTCATATCATCAAGAGCACCTTTAGGAAATCTCTTGGTAATCGGAATTGACTTCACTTTGGTAGTTGGAAGCCATATAACGTTCAGCATCGACTTGTTAGTGTAAGGATCATGAACCCCCTTCGGTTTCTTTACAAAGGAATCAGAAGTGGGCATATCGGTAAATCCTTTCTCCACCTGTTTGTTAAAAAGTTCCAGAACCTGGTGGCCTTTGGGTCAAGATTTGGGTTCAGGAAATGAGATTGTATCAAATCACTTAGATCAACCTTCATATCAACAGACGATGGACTTCAAAACACACGTTATATAAACGTCGGGTGCTTAAGCCCTTAAGGAGGATTACAAGATGATAAGAATACGAGACAATGTAACCCTACTCACCACACACCAATCAATTAATTGATCGACCACCATAATAACCTAATTACAATGTATATATATCACCAAACACACTACAGCCCAAGCCCAACCAAAAGCCCACCGAAAACACATGTTTTCGGTATTACATAATTGTCAAACCCAAGCCAAGAGATTAAGTATAAACCATCAAGCCCAGCCCAACAATCTCCCCCTTGGTTTATAGCTTCATCTTCATTCATGCTCCATCACTTTAGCATCGGCCTCTCGGTAAGCACCTGCCCATAAACATGTATGAATAATTGATCCCACCATACCTGTATACTCTTTCTCTATGACTCATAAAATGGTTCAGCTATAATTTGAAAGCCGCTAAGAGTCTTGATGTCGTTTTCTCCAAATTTCAGAAGGTCTCGTAAATCAACGATACGCTACTGACCCTTCCTTAGACGTATAATCATTGTAGCAGTCTCACCATCATAATTTCAAAAATTCATATCATCAAGAGCACCCTTAGGAAATCTCTTGGTAATCGGAATTGACTTCACTTTGGTAGTTGGAAGCCATATAACGTTCAGCATCGACTTGTAAGTGTAAGGATCATGAACCCCCTTCGGTTTCTTTACAAAGGAATCAGCAGTGGGCATATCGGTAAATCCTTTCTCCACCTGTTTGTTAAAAAGTTGAAGAACCTGGTGGCCTTTGGGTCAAGATTTGGGTTCAGGAAATGAGATTGTATCAAATCACTTAGATCAACCTTCATATCAACAGACGATGGACTTCAAAACACACGTTATATAAACGTCGGGTGCTTAAGCCCTTAAGGAGGATTACAAGATGATAAGAATACGAGACAATGTAACCCTACTCACCACACACCAATCAATTAATTGATCGACCACCATAATAACCAAATTACATTGTATATATATCACCAAACACACTACAGCCCAAGCCCAACCAAAAGCCCACCGAAAACACATGTTTTCGGTATTACATAATTGTCAAACCCAAGCCCAAGAGATTAAGTATAAACCATCAAGCCCAGCCCAACAATCTCCCCCTTGGTTTATAGCTTCATCTTCATTCATGCTCCATCACTTTAGCATCGGCCTCTCGGTAAGCACCTGCCCATAAACATGTATGAATAATTGATCCCACCATACCTGTATACTCTTTCTCTATGACTCATAAAATGGTTCAGCTATAATTTGAAAGCCGCTAAGAGTCTTGATGTCGTTTTCTCCAAATTTCAGAAGGTCTCGTAAATCAACGATACGCTACTGACCCTTCCTTAGACGTATAATCATTGTAGCAGTCTCACCATCATAATTTCAAAAATTCATATCATCAAGAGCACCCTTAGGAAATCTCTTGGTAATCGGAATTGACTTCACTTTGGTAGTTGGAAGCCATATAACGTTCAGCATCGACTTGTAAGTGTAAGGATCATGAACCCCCTTCGGTTTCTTTACAAAGGAATCAGCAGTGGGCATATCGGTAAATCCTTTCTCCACCTGTTTGTTAAAAAGTTCCAGAACCTGGTGGCCTTTGGGTCAAGATTTGGGTTCAGGAAATGAGATTGTATCAAATCACTTAGATCAACCTTCATATCAACAGACGATGGACTTCAAAACAACGTTATATAAACGTCGGGTGCTTAAGCCCTTAAGGAGGATTACAAGATGATAAGAATACGAGACAATGTAACCCTACTCACCAACACCAATCAATTAATTGATCTACCACCATAATAACCTAATTACAATGTATATATATCACCAAACACACTACAGCCCAAGCCCAACCAAAAGCCCACCGAAAACACATGTTTTCGGTATTACATAATTGTCAAACCCAAGCCCAAGAGATTAAGTATAAACCATCAAGCCCAGCCCAACAATCTCCCCTTGGTTTATAGCTTCATCTTCATTCATGCTCCATCACTTTAGCATCTGCCTCTCGGTAAGCACCTGCCCATAAACATGTATGAATAATTGATCCCACCATACCTGTATACTCTTTCTCTATGACTCATAAAATGGTTCAGCTATAATTTGAAAGCCGCTAAGAGTCTTGATGTCGTTTTCCTCCAAATTTCAGAAGGTCTCGTAAATCAACGATACGGTACTGACCCTTCCTTAGACGTATAATCATTGTAGCAGTCTCACCATCATAAGTTCAAAAATTCATATCATCAAGAGCACCCTTAGGAAATCTCTTGGTAATCGGAATTGACTTCACTTTGGTAGTTGGAAGCCATATAACGTTCAGCTTCGACTTGTTAGTGTAAGGATCATGAACCCCCTTCGGTTTCTTTACAAAGGAATTTGCAGTGGGCATATCGGTAAATCCTTTCTCCACCTGTTTGTTAAAAAGTTCCAGAACCTGGTGGCCTTTTGGTCAAGATTTGGGTTCATTAATGAGATTGTATCAAATCACTTAGATCAACCTTCATCCACGAACCAAAATATTTCATCTTCTTTTAGTATTCCATGCTCCCAGACCTATGCTTGACCCACCACATCTCTTTCTTGATATCATACCCCCACAAAACAACTCCTTAACGATTACCATATTTATCAGAGAACCCCTTTTGGAGTTCCACAACAAATTTGTCCGGATGATCAGAAGACACAACGTTCTGAATGGAATTTTTTCATAATTAGAGTCTTCTTTCTTTTTCTCTCTATTTATTCAGCAGTCTTAGGTGGGGCAGTTAAGTATTTTTCTAGTTGCTCAGAAGTATCAATGTTTAAAGTAGGACACGAACTGGAACCACCAATATTAGGCACATCAACATCATAACTACCGTCACCTGCCCCTAAAACTCATTTCCAAATCGTTTAATGCGTTTTTTTGTAAATCAAAGTATAGAGCAGTGAGACCACCCATGCTAGCTTGAAGCTCTTGAATCTTGGAGTCTTTGTTGGTGTTGCTGGCTTCAAACTCTTGAATATGGAAATCTTTAACCACAGAGACTTTTTCGAGCTCAAAGACCCGGCGTTATAAAGAATGGACATCAACATTTTCAACTTCTAAAGCAATCTCTTTACCCTTGTCGTGCAAGAACTTGTCTTGCATGGAGAATGTGCGCAATCTTCCCAGTAGCACTAGAGCTTCCTTGACCCACAAGATCGAATGACCAGGAGGGTTCAATAGTTGACTGGATATGAGCTTCAAAGTCAAACTCTTGTAGTATGTCATCATCATCTAGATCTCGAGTGTGTTGGGCTTCAGTTAATATGACTTGTACAGACTGAGTCTCAACAATAGGTTCAGTTGGTGTTGGTTGAAAGGTTTGCACGGTATCACTTTCTATCATACCAGGTCTTGGATATTTCTTTCTACGTTTGTGCAGGATAAGATCAGAGGCTGGCTCATTCTCAATATCTTCATCATCTGTCACATTAACTGGTAGAGGAGGTTTCAACGTAGTTGACTGGAGCTTTTCTTTAAACATCTCAAAAGCTTCAAGTTGTTCAGTTGTAAGTACATATTGTTACACTTGTTCTTGGTGTTTTGTCTCTAAAGGTTGAGATGGAAAACTATCATATTCTTCATCAGATATAGTTTCAAAGGCAGTGGAAGGCCTTTGAACAGTAACAGTGTGTTCCTAAGCAACAACAGTAGCAGCTTTAGTTTTAGCAAATGTAACGAATTTCACCAATGGATGAAGTCCCCGATAAGTCACTTTGGCCCCTTTCCTTGATTGCTTCATTAGGCCAAACGTATTCGGACCCATCGCTTTCAAATCAAGTATCTCCACAGATTGGTTCAACTCAGGATAGTGAGATAAAATATCATCTATAAAAACCTTGGATACATCAGAAACATCTCCTTTTTCTTCCCCATCAGTTTTCTTATCACCTCATTGAACACGAACTTTGAGTAGTTGTAATTCCAGTCCATGGTCAAAGCAACAGCAGCCGACATCTAAGTGTGGCTGATCTCGTCGGAGCCCCTCTTTCTTCCCGAGACACACGTGAAGAATGTGTAAATCAGAAACCTCCAGTGCGGATGAAATAACTTATTGATAGCCGGAGGATAAGCTCTTTCATAGCCCATACGTTGCACGATATATGCCACAACCTCAGTTCAATATTCTATAGGGTAATCAGATTGATCACCAAACAGCAGCACTTCACGTATAATAGCCTCAGAGATAATCACCGATCTCTTCTATATAGTTGAATAAATGGTAACCACTCCCTCGGCACCTCGTTGATTGATTGACTCATGGTTCCAGAAATCTGTCACAATCTTCTTGCAAATTACATGATTTTCTGGTAATGCATGAGAAATCCTACATGTGTTCAGTCCAGTGATCATCGATTTGAATTCCTTGTAAGCTGGAGGTTGATCAAATAGATATCCAACAATATTGTGCGTATCAACGTATTTAAGAGGTGCTTGATCAGTCATGACTACAACAAACGAGTCAAGTTAGACACTTATTAACTTATATTCATAATCAATCATCTATTATATTCGATTTCTTTTAAGATTAATGACATAATGATATTATAATAACAAAAACCTGAAATGATGAAACTATAAACCTCTTTTTTTTATTTTAGTCCAAATAACAATAATTTTTATCTTATTAAATGAGTTTTTTTGTTCAAATAAGTTTTTTTGGTCAATAAAATGAGATTTCGGTCAAACACATGTGTTCTCTGTTGAATAACAATCCTTGACAGACGAGAACTATGAGTTTTCAGTTAGCATCATGAGTTTTCGATCAAACTTGACCGAGAACCCTTGAGATTTCTGCCAATCTCGGGGGTTCTCTGGTTGACCGTGAGTTTTCGGTCAACCACACCTGAGAACCCAAAAGCCCCAAGATATCCAATGATCTCGGGCAAAAAAACCCCTTTGTCTTCGTCTTGAAAACTGTCTCATCATCCCAAATACACCATATCCTCTATTAACAGAGAACCTGCAAGTCCTTAAAACTACAACACAATCATACACCACAAGCACATTCACACAATCAAGATTTCACACTCAAAGCATCCCAATTAAACCAAAAGCTCATTCATAACAGGAATTGTTCCACAGTGAACCGTGAACAAGTCCAAAAAAAATCCATTTACCCTTTAATGATTAATGAAAACAATTCATTTGGTCGGGATTAGAACGAAAATTATTATGATGGCAAGAGTGATTTTTGAGATTAAGAGAGTATTATTGTCGACTTAGTTTTTACTAATAATAATCACACAAGATTTTAATGCCTTTTAAACTTCAAACAGTTTTTAAGATATGGGCCGAAAACAAATGGACCATTATTTTTCATCTGGACCAGGCCTCGGTGGCCAAAAACAGAAAACACCAGGCCCCCATGGGACGAGAACACAATTAAATACTAAGCTTGATCCATGTTTGATAAAAACGATTCCTTAACGCATTTATTTCGACAAGAGTAAACATGAGGTAACACCAAAGAAGTAAAATAAAAATGGAAATATTAAAAATAAAATAAACATAAAACCAAAATAAAAATTAGTTTTACCATCCGGCTTTCAGTAGATCTAACATATTGCGGGATCAAATTTCAGTTTTGTCATATGAGCAAACTTTTATAAAAAGATCCTAACATGGAATCATATTGACTAAGGGGCTTTCAAAATGATTCATTTTCAGCATTATTATGGCACGAAAAACAGGTTAATAGTAGGTATTTAGATACTTAGCATGATTTCCATTGCATCAATGATATGCATTAGGGTCAATTAGGCATAAATCTTAAATGGATATCACTTATGGACCTATGATGCCTCTTATCTATTCTCAAAGCGTATTTGGCTTTCTCCAGATCACCTCAATTTGACTTCAACCCTCTAGTGCTTGATCAAAAGGTTTTTGACTTTCAACATACAAACAAAAATTTTAAGCTTTAAGGTTGAACGTTGGACTTACATGTCGCCCGGACTTACAAGTATTTCATTCAGAGTGTTTAGGATTACTTGAATACCCTACCCTCGTTATTCTAGTTTGACCTTTAAACTTTAAAACAAATTTAAATTCAATATTATATAAAACTGTCACAATAATCATCCACTACCCTTTTTTTCCTTTTTAGAGGAAAATAAAGAATAAAATATTTTTGGTGATCAAGACACTAATGGGCTTGTGTATGACTGGGTAATTGCTTTTCTACCTATCATTCAGAGAGATTTATCTAGAGACATGCATAAATATTCAAAATGACTCTCCACAGTAAGTTTAGCAGATTTAGTTTATATCACATTAGACTTTTACACACCATGAAAAGCTACCATACTTATCCATGACTGTTCGAAAGCCCCTTTAGCCTAATAACTTCACATGTTAGGCACACAAAATCAATTTATCTATCAATTTCCAAAGGTTGGATCAAATTTTCATTTAAAAAATTTTTGAGCTTCTATAAAGCTTGTAACTGAATAATCATATCACTTCCCAACTAGAAAAATGACCAAAAGCCAAAAATTTATTTATTAATTTTTTAATTTTATAAAACACACGCACACTCTTTTTGTATTTATAAATTCTCTCTCCCTCCCCCCACAAAATTTGTGCAAAAATTCTAACAAAATGAAAAACTTTTATGTACAAATTTAACCCTAAAAAGACTCAATCGTCGAAACGTAGAATTTTAAGGAACCCTGCAAGCACATTATATCTGGATGTTCCGACAAGTTTTGTAATTAAGTCCGTCACATTATTCTGTGTGAACTTGGTCACGATGAATCAATTTCCGATCGTAACAGTCACGAATGAAATGAATTTTTATGTCAATGTGCTTGGTTTTAGAATGCTGAATCGGATTTTTAACACCAGCAATAGCAGCATCATTATCACAAAAGATAGGAGTGTCAAGATTTTCCAAACCATAATCCAGCTGTTGATGTTTCATCCCGATAATCTGTGAGCAGCAGGCAGAAGCAGCAACATACTCAGTCTTAGCAGTGGATGTGGACACCATTTGTTGTTTCTTACATTGCCATGAAATGAGTCGATCACCCAAGAATTGACATCCAACAGACGTAGATTTCACGTCAATATCATCACCTCCATAATTGATGTTGGCAAAAGCATATAAATCAAAATATGAGTTAATGGGATACCAAAGACCTAGCTTCGGTTGCCCTTTCAGATATCTAAAAATACGTTTAACAACAATTAAGTGAAAAACTTTAGGATTAGCCTAGAAACGTGCGCATTGACAGATAGAAAACATGATGTCGGGCCGACTGGTAGTGAGATACATCATTGATCCGATCACTCATTGATAGTATGTTTGATCTATGGATTTCCCTTTAGGTTCAGATGAAAGAAGAGGTCTTTTTTCCATGGGAATCTCCGCACACTTAGCATCTTGGAAACCAAACTTCACCAACATGGCTTCCACATATTTCCCTTGGTGTAACAAAATTCCTATCAAACTCTGATGAATATGTAGCCTAAGAAATTTCGTCAACTCCCCTAACGAACTCATCTCAAACCTTTTCTTCATTACCTCCTCAAACTCAGAACATAGAGCATTACTGGTGGAACCAAAGATGATGTAGTCCACATAAATCTGAACCAAGATCAGATCTTTCCGAACAATTTAGAGAAACAATGTCTGATCGATGGTCCCTCACTTATACCCATGTTCCAGAAGATGAGCCGTCAAAGTAGCGTACCATGCCCGAGGAGCTTGATGAAGACCATAAAGAGCTTTGTCCAACTTGTAGACGTGAGTAGGATGATTTGAGTCAGTAAAGCCTAGTGGCTGGTCCATGTATATCTCCTCCTATACTTCTCCATACAAAAATATCATCTTAACATCCATCTGATAAACCGTGAAACCCATGTTGGAAGCATACGAAAAGAAAATTCGAATGACCTCAAGACGAGCCACAGAAGCATACACTTTAGTGTAATCTAAACCTTAAACCAGACGAAATCCACGAACCACAAGACGCGCCTTATTTCGAACAATAACCCAGTATCATATTTCTTGTTGCAAAAAACCCGTATCGTACCTAATGCCTATTTCCCTACGGGTAACTCAACCAATCCCCAATCCTTGAGTTTCTCAAACTGATTTAACTCTTCATGCATGGCTTTCACCCAACTTGGTTCTTGCAATGCTATTTCAATATACTTCGGTTCAATTTGAGAAATAAAACAAGAATAAAGACAGAAAACTGTTAATGTGGCATGCCTGACTTCTGGTTGAGACGCCAGTTTCAAGGGGACTTATAACATTCTCGATTGGATGATCCCATTGAATCTTTGTTGGAACAGAATGATCAGGAACATAACTAGTAGCCGTTAAGTTTGTTAGGTCTCCAAGGGGTTCAGAGAGCGGGTTCCTCCATCCAGATGCCAAGGTACTGTGCGAGTACGAGGTACTAGCAATGTATTCGTTTGGTATGACATCTGGAAATAGAGTGCTACCAAATATTTGACGAATGGTACTTTCCTCTTCTGGTGATGAAACATCAACCGCATGTGTCTCAGCTGTATGCAATTCATATTCTTCAAAAGACTTTTGTGAAGAATTAGTCTCGGTAACTCTTGTGGACTTGAAGACGAAGGCTGAGCAGTATGGACAATTCCGACAATCTATACCCAGCACCTGACACTTTTGAAAACCAACAGAGATGTCTTCTTCTTCTTCTTCAGCAATAGCATCCGAAATCCATGCACCTGAGTTTCCTGCATCAACAACTGGAAACACATTAAATGACTTAAACAGTTCATTTTAATCAAATAACCAGTCAGGACCTACACGAGCATCGGTTTCATTATACTCTAGCCAGCGCACATCATAAGATTCTACAATCTGCTTCATTGCCTTGTTATAAACTCTGTAGTCAGCGCAACGAGCATAACTGACAAAATAGCAATCATCAGCCTTTGCTCCAAATTTTGGAGTTGATTCGAGATTCAGCAGAGTGCGTGGACATCCAAAAGAATGGAAGTGTGCCACAACGGACTTGTGACCATAGACAACCTCATAAGGAGTCTTCATCTGTGTTTTGTTGATCAACTCCCAATTTTGAACATAGCACACTGTGATGACCACTTCAGCCCAGAAGAACAGAGGTAGCTTTGAGTCGCACAACATGGTCCTTGCGGCATTAATTAAGGTTCTGTTCCTTCTCTCATATACTCCGTTTTATTGCGGTGTACGAGCTGAGTTGTATTGTCGGAGCACTCCTTTCCCCGCATAAAAGTGATTTAGTGTTGAGTTTTTGAACTCTGTGCCATTGTCACATTGAATCCCTTTTAGTTTCAAATTGAGTTGATTCTCCATCAGCACCATGAAGCGCTTTATCACTTCTGTAGTTTCACTTTTATTTGACAAGAAAAACACCCAAGTAAAATGTGAGTAGTCATCAGTTATAACCAGACAATATGAACTGCGAGAAAGACTCAATACATGAACAAGTTCAAACAAATCCATATGAAGCAATTGAAAAACTGAGGAGATGGTATTGAACAGTTTCGGCTTGTGAGATTTACGATGATGTTTACCTAGAGCACATGCTACACATTTCTCAGTTGTTACAAAATCTTTAACTGGCAAACCTCGGACAATGTTGTTTTTAGCAAGACGGTTTAGAGTTTTAACATTTGCATGACCAAGAAGACATTGCCAAAGCATGGCATTATGTTCCGGCACTTTCGAAAATAAACATTCAATTTCTTCTGAAACATTTTTATTCATGTCGATCATGTATGCATTATCTTTTCTTTGTGATCGAACAAGAACCCAATCTTTTGGAATAACGATACAAGGTTTTAAAATCAGTCACTCTTTGTTTGTAAAATGTGTTGAAAAATCCTTGTCACAGATCTGCGAGACACTAAGCAGACTGTGTTTCAACTTTGGAACAAAATTGACAATTTTGAACTTAAGAACACCATTACTTACAGTACCCTTCTAGGTGATCTCCCCTTTTCTCCTCTTGCAAAGGAAACATACCCTCCGTTAAATTTTTAATGTTGTGCAGTTGAGATATGTCTCCTGTCATATGCCTAGAACAGCCAATATCAACATACCAAGGTCTGATGATATTCCTCCATAGCTGTTCATGCACGATGTGTGAGATAAATTAGTATTTGGTACCCAATCCATAGCAGTGATGGGTAGACCAGATTCATCTAGGCATGTTACGGGTTGCCATGACATGTCTTCCTCGTTATCTAAAATCAAACAGAAGCTTTTGGTGATTTGGACACCGAAGATTTAGGCAACCATTTTATAGTTAGGTTTTAAAGATTTGTGACTAACGTAAATAGTTAACTTTGTCTCTAGTTTGCGGACGGAAGTCACGTTGGATTTTGCTGTCCAGGTTGATTTCGATCTAGAGGACGGATTTGGTCTCAGGACCGAAATCGATTTTCCGTCATGCTTTCGTAACATGACAAGCATAGTCTAATGGGATTTCAACCTGTCAGCCTTGCTCCATTTCCAATCACCATCAGATGGATTTTCTTTTGGTACCTTGATGTATTAGAATTAAATTTATTAAAGGTATTTCGAGGCATATTTCTCTAATTATGTCCATAGTATGGGACATAAGGACGATGCAGAAAATTTCTAACAATGTGACCAGGAGTGCCACAATTAAAACATGTTTGTCTTTTAATATAAAACTCATAGTAGCCAACCCCTGGTCTTGACTTTTGTGAGAGCTAGTTTGCCCTGCTTTAGCCTGAACATTTGATCTACTACAATCATGCACATAATAACTCCCTTCTTTTACAAACTTAGGTGACAAATGTTTATGCAAAATCTTATTTTTATAAACTTTATTTGAAGCCACACCACAATTATTAAATATTTTTGAAGTATCAACCACACAATTGACTTTACTCTTAAAGACAGAGCCCACATAAACATCAGTTGCAACATAATCAAAAGCAAGAAAATTTGAAGAAACAGTAGAACTAAAGTCTTTATTAGTTAAAACAAATTGATCTTCCTCCTCATCAGTCCAATCCTTTGAAATTACTTCATCTGCATGTGATGTAAACACATTAGTATCGTTCCCTCTCAAGGTTGGTTCAGTATGTTTGACTAAACTATGACCAATGTTTCCATTTGCAGTCGGCTGACCATACTGCATGAACGGTTCCCTTGCTTCCTCTCCTTTAGTAAGAGGAAGCCCGGTGTAATTGTCATTATATGGAGGAGGAACCACGTTGTACCCAATACCCTCACCCTTGTTCTCTTTCCATTTTAACTGTTTCCCAATCATAGATTCAACAACAGCACTAGAGACATTGAATATCTTAAAGTTGAATTCAGTGTCTTCAAATTTATTAGTTAATTTTGCAATCTCCAAGTTAGAAGCGTCAAACTCGGCAGTTAGCTTGGCAATTTGCTATTTAGCATCTAAGTGGTGATAGCATTTTACGCTAAAATTATTTTGAAGTTTAAGAAATCCTTTTGTTGTCCTTTCTCTAATCATTTAGCATCTAAGTGGTGATAGCATTTTCAAGTTTTCATATTTTATGCCTTCCATTTCTCTAATCATGTTACTATGGTGAACTTTATACAGTTCTACCTTATTAATGCAAGATTGAGAACACAATTCATAACTTACCTCAGATGAGCTGGGAGAAGTAGAGGCCATGAAAACAAGCTGAAGATCCTTTACTAGCTCACTTGCATCGTTCTCTTCTTCAACAACATCAATCTGAGCAAGGTTCTCAGTCTAATTGTTTATGTTAAGTGCTTCCATATGGTTATTCCAATCAAATTGCTAAGCCACCAATCACCACTCATTCTCTCGAGCAACAGCTGCATTTTCTCCTCTAGCACCACTCACCGGAACCAGTGCCATTTCCCTGTTTCCCTCTTTGGCTAGATTCGTGCATTCACGAGAGAAGTGACCCGGCTCATGACAATTATAACACCTTAGAGTGTCTTTATTGAATCTCATCTTCTTGTCAGCTGGCAAATTCCAGTTGTTTCTACCTGTTCTCTTGGTAAACTTCTTTGCTCTTAACACGAGCATTGATATTTTCCAAGAAATATCCATTTCCTCCACATCATCAAGATGGATTTGAACTAACTCAGCAACTACGACCGGATGAACCAAATCTACAGCAAGAAAAGCATTGTAGCAGTTCATGAAACCTTCCATTAAGGCAATGTTTTCTTGACTCTCCTTTGGAATGGCAGGAACTTGAGTGGGAGACTAACTAGAAGACCTAACTGCCGATTGAGGTTTAATTGGTGGAGCAGGCTGTTGAAAGAACACAGGATTAGGCTATGGTGGTGGCTGAGTAAATTGACCTTGAGAAGATCTAAACATTGAGAAGTTGTTATGAGCTTGCTGTGGATGAGCATATTGACCTTGATATGATTTAATCAAAGAAAAATTGTCTGGTGATATGAGAGCATTATTAGAAGCAACATTATAGCTAGCCGCATTGTAGGAGTTAGCATGATTAATGGCACATTGCTTGTCATCCATGTCACAAGACTTAATGATTTCCATCACTTCTGACAAAGTTAATCTGGCTAGGTCCTTTGTCTTTTTGATCACTGCGACATTCAATTCCCAACTTTGTGGCAGAGAATTGACTAGCTTGTTATTTTTCTTAATAAGTGTCAGATTAATGTTTGCAGTTCGCATTTCAGTGACCAAAGTAACAAATCTTTGAAGCTGTGTCTCCAAAGACTCTCCAAGAAATGATTGAACATGTTAAACTTTTGTTGCAACAGATCCAGTCGACTCCTTCTCATATCCTCATTTCCTAATACACCTCAATAAGTGCTTCCCATAGCGCTATTGTAGACTGTAGCTCTCTGAATCCTTGAGCAATTTTAGATGAAAGTGCCATTGTTAGAGTGGCAAGAGCCTTCCCATCCTCCACATTTTTTCAAAATCCTCGTCGCATTATAGTTCGACGGGCTTTACAGCTACTTCACCACCATTTTCTCTCTGATAAGTGATAGGTTGAGGACCCCTGACAACGGTTCTCCAAATCTTTTCATCCTTCATCTTCACATACTTTTCAAACCTGAACTTCCACTCAGCAAACCCCTCATGAGACAGTATACGAGGTACACGAGTGGCAGTTCCCATAATAGCAGACAGGGTACACGAGTGGCAGTTCCCATAACGGAGTCCAACTCTTGATGCAATGCAGCATTGGATGATTTATTGCTTAACTTGTCCATTTCAATCAATAGTCCAAGTAATAGTTCAATGAGCTAAATATAAGTCCAATCACAGTGGCCCAAAGTATCTAGGCCCAAAACCAAACTGAAAAAGCCCGAGTACCCAAGTGCTGAGAACACAATCTTAATCCCGAGAAACCTAGCACCAAAGTGTCACACCCCGACAAGGCAGAAACATGGGCACTCGACCTTCATGGATAATCACAGCTATTGATCAACGTGGTGATCGTACATGCGATGCTATGCTTTTGTATGCCTAAAAATATCTTCCTGAATTTAATAACCTGAAAAACATAATTAAAGGTCAACATAATGTTGGTTAGTTCAAAGGTTTTAAATGCGTGATTGAACCCGTTGTTTTGAAAATATTGAGTTTCAAATAGTTAAAATGTATAAAACAAGTAATGAGTGTTCAAATATACGCTTTCATGATTAAAACATTTATCAAAAGCTTATGTTTTCATGACAAAAACGTGACCCTTCTCTTTGGGTCATGTTGAGGATAAAGGTTATGTTGACAAGATTGATGCTCGTGCATGCCCCTACGGTGATTTTAAGAAGGGTGACCCTTCTCTTTGGGTCTAAAAGATGGCTTTGGCGTTTTATCTGTGGAAGCGCTAAATGGAAACGGTTTAGAGGATATTAGTAGTTGTCGGGGGAATGATATGGTGAGGAATGCAACCACGTCTTTTTGTCCAGAAGCGTTGTGTTGGTGGAATAATTTGGTTCAAGCTGTAGGAAATATGTTTGTTAGGGATAATCGGTTTAAAGTGATAATCCTACATTGTCTACAAATAAGCAGAAGGTCGAGGCATTTTGTCACACCCTCAATTTTCGAATAACGGGGTTCTACCGTGAGGCGCGTGACATACCAGGATCTAGCCATGTGTCATAACTAACAACCAATTTATCATGGAAACTATTTAAATATTATTTCTCATCATAAATGAGGTAAGTACATTTACAATAATGTTTTTACATTTGCGGAAGCGTATAATTTATGAAAACACTTAAAAACCCCGAGTGTGTGTCAAGACGCCCAGACATAACATTTCATTGAAGACACCCAGCATGATTCGATGCTTAGTGGGAGCCATGCATCCTATACTCATTTCAACTTCGCACGTGCACCTTAAACATCTGAGAAAGACATGCTAAAATGGGTCAACACAACGGTTGGTGAGTGTCACACCCTCAAAATCCACTAACGGAGTTTTACCGTCAGAGGGTGTGAACTAACAGGATCGGAATCATTAGTTATAATCAAACCATAAAAACGTTTAAATGAAAATAAGTGCGGAAGCGTAAAACCATAGAAACCAATGTTGCGTCACGCAGGACGACTTAAAAACCAATGATAACAGTTTAAAATAAGTTTGCATAATTAAAAGTGTTTCAAGCAATGCATGATCCTAAGCCGCGCGCCCGCCTCGGCTACCTGAGAATAACATACTAAAAGTGTCAACACAAGGTTGGTGAGTTCACAGTTTATATAAAATAAAGCGTTTAGCGTTTGCGTTCAGCGTTTTGCGTTACAGCGTTTTGCGTTACAGCATTTTGCGTTACAGCGTTTTGCGTTACCAGATAGTGTTATGTCAATTATATATCTATAGGTAGCTAGCCTATAAAACAAGTATCACTAAGTGTTCGACACCGAAGCTGACTGTTTATCATTTGCCTTGCCACCAGGTCTATCCCGACCATGGTATGTGTTTAGCCAAGATTACACCCACTCGACCTCCAGTCGAGTTTAGCGTTGGGTGGGGTTTGTCAAACCCAGTAGTACTACTCAACAATGACTCGCTATTATCCAATATTAAACGGTTCGATGTGAATGAAGGACTTTAGTTAACGCGTTTGCCACTTAGTCTTTACAAGTGATATATAATCCATATTAACAAAATCTTAAATGCGTTTCGGAGTATGTTATCTCCCCCAAGTGAAAAGCGTTTAAAAAGTTTAAAAGGGGAAAGTGAAACTCACTGTTTGCAAAGTATTCCCAAAATAATTCACCAAGATGCGCGTCACAGAAAAACTCTCTCTAGCGTTCTAAAACAATAAAGAGATTTTTCTAAGTGTCGGAATATTATCGAGTCTCTAGACCCGGCACATAATACCTATGCACATAACATGTTTCGTGTTTCGTTTGTGAATCGTGTGTGACTTTAACAAATACATTTGTGATACGATACGTGTGTGAGCAATTATTTATGTGTCATGTATTAATAATGTACATAACTAGCAATTATTCCCCGCAAGGGCAATTTGGTCAAAACACGAGAACTATTTAGCAAGTATTCCCCGCAGGGGCAATTTGGTCAAAACATAACAATTATATAGCAAGTATTCCCCACAGGGGCAATTTGGTCAAAACATAACAATTAACTAGCAATTATCATGTTTCATGCATTTTCAAAAAATTCAGCAGCTAGTTTCACCGAGACAGAAATTCTACTTGAAAGATTGTACTATTCCACTGATCATAGCATCTCAATTAATTTACCAAAAATCATCACTAAAGCATGCATGTGTTAGGTTTCAAGAACATATTTTATTTTATTTTTATTCCACCTAGATTTCTCATAATGATCAAAACACTACAGCAAGCTCATAACAGTCAAATTCATGCGCAACAGAATGTTATTTGAAATTCCTGTTAAATGAAAAATCCAACAAATGAAAGACCACTTGGGTTAGGTTCTTAACTCAACAAGTCAACTTCCAGAAGTGGAACCAACCCATTTGGCTTTGTAGTTCATGATATATAATATTTACAAAACAACCTAACAGCAGGTCTAACAGCTCAGCTTTGCACAACGTTTTTGTAAAATCATAAAAGTTAACTTTTACACGTCCAAAAATTGCAAATTTATATTCTTTAGAAACTAGACTCAACCTAGTTTACTGTGGTATCAATAATCTCAACCAATTTTCACATTTACACTTTGTTACAGTCAATTAAACATCAATAACACAATCTGTCCAGAAACTGTTTGCATCCAAACTCAACATATTAACTATCTATGGACCATCATTCATTCATATAACACTCTAGACTCCATAATCACTATCCATGCACATCAATTACATATTACATACATGATTAGGGTTTTTGTTTGAACTCAAATCAAAGACACAAGCAATTAACACGTAACAATATCCATTCTAGTTATCATATCATCATCAAATCAACAACAATCATATAAACTACATACACACATAAAATCGGCCCCTAGGGTTTACAATTAACCCATTAAACATCAAAATTAAGTATAAAGGATGCATAGGATAGTCGTTTATACCTTCCTAG
Organism: Bidens hawaiensis; assembly: GCF_021521415.1. NCBI lineage: Eukaryota > Viridiplantae > Streptophyta > Magnoliopsida > Asterales > Asteraceae > Bidens > Bidens hawaiensis. The sequence goes on from NW_027503728.1 coordinate 16,957, forward strand.
CACCTTAATCTTCAATCAAAAGCTTGAAATCTTGGTTGTATGTGTGTATATAAGTGGCGGCAGCCGTGAGGGGGGGGGGGGAAGAGAAGTCCGATCGGGGCAGAGGAAGAGAAAGAAAAAAAAGTGAGTTACGGTTTATTATTATAATTATTATTTATAATAATACTATGTTACACTCAAGCCCCTCAACTTTCGATTGTTGCTTTTCTAGCTTAACTAACTAGTTCTAGTACATTGAGTTAACGTTTATAACGATGTTATCACACAACACATAAGTCTAACACATAATTATCACATAATTACTGTTTTGACGTTTTTCGTTTATTCACCAATTGTTTGCGTCAACTCGTTTGCGTTTCGGTGCAATTCCCGAAAGACTACACATGTAGTAAGTGTTAAGCGTCATTTAAACCCTAGTTTAAATGTAATGAGGTGTGCGTTATAGATTCAGTGATCTTAAGTTTGAATTGACGGAGTTGAGTTAACGGAGTTAACCTGAAATTGACGATTGTCACAGTGAGTTCACAGGTTTGAGTTTAAAAACAAGTTTGTTAAACAAACCATTTAGTAAGTAAACGTTGTAAGCAATAAAGCATGGATAATGTATGCATTAGTAATACCGCTAGTTAATTGCGCTAGCAATCATGTTACATTAGTGTGAGTTCCATTGTGACCGAGGCTGACTTGTTAGTTTGTTTGCCACCCACGGAGTCTAATATAAGACAAGTGCATATTGCGTTCCTAGTAAATGAAACTCCCGGCGACTCCCTCAACCGAAAGCCCCGAGGGGGTTCGTCAAACCCAGTAGTACTACCTTTCATTACCGAGCCAATGTACAATTGTTAACGGTCCAATGTGCATGGGGGACTCCAGTTTAAGTGCACTATGTACCCATGAGGTATTAAAAAGTCTACAATTATCCAAAAAGTTTGTATGTTGCATCCTTTCCCCCCAATGGAGTAAGTAAAAAGTGGGGTAGTGAAACTCACCTTGAATGCGGTTCATATTGAAAGTCAACTGCATAAGTCAAAGTTGTTCTAGTGCCTAAATCATACAAGCACTATAAGTATCTGCTAAGCGATTCCTAAAATCCTTAGTATCCAAACAATTCCATTGTTTATTTGAAATTTGACCAAAGTTTGACTTTGTGTTGTCTTTGACCAAAGTTTGACTTTTCGTTGACTTTGACCAAAGTTTGACATATCGTTGACTTTTGACCAAAAGGTCCAAGTTGTTGACTGTTAACTAAAAAGTCCAAGTGTCGATGACCGAAGTCTAAAAATTGAGTTGTATTGACCGTTGACCAAAATGTTGACCATTGACCAAAATGTTGACATTTGACCAAAATGTTGACCGACGGCCCGTTGATGACTTTTGACCAATATTCTAGACTTTGAAAGATTACATGATGTTGCTAGTCACAATTTAACAATAATCAAGTAATGTGCACTTAGCCACTTTTCATACAATCTTATGGCTAAGTCTAACTTCTACCACATTCAACACTTCACAAGTAAAAATAACCACTTAGTCTAATAGTTCTAAGTTGACCCATAAAGTCAAAATCCAATTTACCACAATCATTCTATTACAAACTACAATTATTTTTACTAACCAATATGCTAATCATCCTTACCAAGTTTTCAATCATCAAAACTGATTTTTCCAACCAACCAAAACTTGTGATTAAATTACCAAATAATTCACATATATTCTTTCAAATATTAGGTATAACATATATTTTCCTTATAATTTTAGAATGAACAAAAACATACATAATATTCACATTCTACAACAACCTAATTTCAGTCACTATTTTAACAAAGCAGTACACAAATATTTGCCAAAAATTCTATATTTGTCCAATTGATGCAAGACCAACTGGGTTAGATTCCTACTTCAATTTATAACATTCCAGAATTGGAATCACACCCATATCTATTTTTAATATCAAGTTATGCAATTTATAACACATCTCACAAAATTTATCTTTCAATCAGGATTGCAACCCGATTCTTTAAATTAATAAAAAGTAGTCAAACGAAGTCCAAAAATTACGATTCTTGACTTTGTGAAAACTAGATTCAATGTATACTAAAATGTTTGTTCACACATCCGATTATTTGGATACTAGGTTTCATGAATCAAAAATCAAAATATACCCAAGAATGTTTACTAAAATATACTTACCTATTGCTTGATTCAAAAATCCAATATTCTTTATTCCAAATTCACCAAATTTTTTATGATTTTTGAGAGAGATTTTGAGAAAATAAACTGTGTGTATATGTGTGTGAATTGGACGGCCAAGGAGAGAAAAAGAAAAGTTTAATCTTCATTGTTATTTAATCCTCATTACACATTCATTTACACCCTCATTAAGTCATCATCAATTTGATTAAACATTAGATAACTTTATTTTATTTAATTTGTGACATGTTACATTTTATTATAACCATTTTCTAGTCACCATATGTTGTGTACTTCTCTTTTGTTACTTACCATGTAATATATTATATGTTATGTTATTTAATTGTTCAATCTCTTACAACATATGGGTATGCAATAACAATCATGTAACATCTTAAGCATGTAACACAATTACATCTATCACATATAACACATGTAACATATCATGCGTGACAAATTTATTATAACATATAGCATGTGTGACAAGTTTATTATTCTAGTTATCAATAACTAGTTACTCTCACTTAGGTCACCAACGACACGACTAACTCAATGTGTGCATACATGACACTACATGTATAAGAGTTTATTAACTTAGTTAACAGAACTAACCACATTTACTGACACAGTCAACAGGATTTAACTGGGTTTAGTTAACGAAGTTAACCTGGAAATGCCGGGTGTCACATCATCCCCTTGTTGAAATAATTTTCGTCCCAAAAATTGATATGCTACTAAGTACACCAGTCGACTCTCGTCTATGTATTTGGTTCTAGTAAATTCAGTAGACTTCATGTCTATATGTTTGTTCACTGTACATTTAGTAAGTTAGTAGACTTTCAGTCTATATGCTTGTGCCACTAATATTTGGGCAGTGTTACTCGTATTTAAGCAAAATTTTTCATTTGTCACATCATCCCCTTGTTGAAAGAAATTTCGTACTCGAAATTTTGATTATGATATACGGAAACTATAACCATAGTTTCTTGATAGTGAAAGCGTCTGAACGCTTGACAGTATAAACAAATAGGAAGTGCTAAGATTAACGATTTTTAATGTTATTGGGAACCAAACGAGATTCAAGTATTCACTTGATTAGAGATATTAAGATAAAATAAACTGAGAGGTTTGTCCTACGAATATCCGATCAAAGTTTGTAAAAGTTGATGCATTCAACTATGACTTTTTAAGAGTTTAGGGAAGGAATTATAATATAAGTATCCATTGATGTAAAGAAATGGCAAAATTTCAAAAGTAGTAAAGGAGTTGAGTCTCAATAGTTCACTCTCATTTCCAGATAAGCTTAGTAATAGGTACGACTACCATTGCGGAAGTGATACAAATGTTAAGAATTTAGAATATAAGGCTTCTATATCTCAAGGAGATGGTGGTTCATAAAGAAGAATTTGTATATAAGAGTTATATTTACCGATCAAGTCAGGCTATCGAGAGAAGAATACTAATACGTCTTGTTTCTTATTTTGGTTAATATGGTAATCTGAGTTCATGGAACTCAATAATGAGGACGCTTGTAACAGGTTACAACATCCCAAAGATGTTCATAAGATTCGGATCACTATTACGCTGATTAGCCAAGGTTGAGTTTCCTCTATTCCATACGAGGAACCATTAGAAAAATATACTACTTGCCCAATTGAACTATGATTTAGAAGTCCTATGGCTTATGCTTAAACTATGGAAGCTAGCGCTCTTTTAATCAGGGAGGTATGGTTTATCGGATTTGATCGTTACTCAACATAGTTAAGGTAGTAAAGTTTCATGAGAAGATTGTGTTCAACATAAATTTTGAGGTTGATGGCGTGGACATGAAGGACAGGTGTCCCGAAACAAAGTGCTGATGAAACTGCTCAAACCAGAATTCCTATCAAAGTAATTTAGTTAAAGTCAAAATTTCTCCACTTCTAAGATCACGTGATTTGGAGATACCAAAGGAGTTACTTTAAGTGATCGAAGTGGAAAAAAAATCCAAGATGAGTGTCAAATGCATTCGTTGATAACTGATGCTTTATCAAGGTTCAAAAACGGGACGAGCTCTTCCACTCCTAAAAAGTGGAGTTAATCTTCCGGAAGGGATAAAATATCATTTGAACCAAACAAGTCGGTTTTATAATCATTTTAACTGAATGAAGTCCCAAATTAGGTATCGTTTTGAATATTCGGGAAATATCAAAGACTTGCCATATTTGAAATTGAAAGGAATTGTCAAAGGTTCGTTTCATTCCACTTATTGTTAATACCCATGATTACAGAGGATTGTGTGTTTTCAATCAAACAAATTATGATTACCCCAAATGGTGTTGCATCCGATAGGAGTTCAAGATAAATTAATAATGGAGATCATGGAAATTAGCTCCCATCTTCAATGAGGTTTTCTGATCGTTTGAAACAAGTCAAACGTTTTCTTATGTTTGTATTTGTCTGGCCTCAAAGGACATGATATGGTTTTAGCCTAAGAGTTTGTCGTTATCACTGAGAATGAGAGACGTGTTCCAACATTAACTACGTTTAACCAAATTCAGAATGCATATCCAATGGGTTTTTTAATTGAGACTGGCCTTAATTAGTCTAGGTACCGAAAGAAAAGACGTCATCAACTAGCTCGGTCAGCAGGTTTAGTAATTAGGTAGGATGGGCATCTAATGTATCTTATGTAGGAATACTAATCATCAGTCAGAATGAGACGATTTCCCCTGCCCTCCCCTCTAGCGGGCATTGTGGTTCAAGTCCAACATCGAACAAGGCATATTTCGAAAATATCTCTCCTAACGTGAGCGGATCGTTTCTAGGCCGTAAGGTAGCTCTTGTCTCTCCACTTTGGTGTGAATACCGATTCTGGTTAGAGCGAATATAACTATGCTCAAGGTAGCAAAGTCGGTTAGCGATGTCCCCAACATAACATACCATTATCGTTTATATATAGGGTGTACCACAACTAACTCACCACACTAATAGCACATCTTCGGTGGTTCTCATTACCAATCCTAACCAAATTGTATCTTCCCGGTGTCAAGTGTAACTAGTAAATTTCTCTTCTCCACTTTAGGCAAGAAATGATGAGGATATGTTTTACATCTAAGATAGACCAATATGAATCCATATGAATACTTGGATGGATGGTTACTCGTCGTTCCTTGTGAGTTACAGATCTGAGGAGGGTTTTGATGATGAATAGTCTTATGCCAACTGACATGACTTATTCACGTTAACTATCTAGTCCTCAGTCGGACGGTATAAGGTACTTCGGGAATAGAAATACGTTGTTTCTTAAAATTTGTAACTAGGGGAAATAGAAGTCATAATGAGGACACGGTTATTCGGGTTTCATTCAAACTAAGTTCGTCACAGGCGAAGTCATTTTCATAGGTTGATCGTCCATTGGATAGTATGTCCATCACTTTGTTGTTTGTTTACTAGAAGAAAAGTTTAACCATACTTCGTTGTTCTATTGAAGTTTATGTTTGGTATTTATCACTTCGTTATGTGCGTGCAAATTGATGGCATTAGCGGCTTCGACCTTATACTGAAGAAAAATGGGAAGAAATCAATTTAGTTTTGTTCACGAGGGCATTCAATAATACTTAGGCTATTCGATGTTTGACTCAAACTAGGGCGAGTCAGTGCTGAGGTTTGTATCAAAAACCTGTTCGTGTTACTATAGACACATAAGATGATTTACACCATCAGCCTTCACATACGATCAAGGCGTTACTTTAGACAATTTAGAATCATTGCTCTGGGGCCAAAAAATTTCTAGGAAAAGTTGCGTAGGGAATTCCCCAATCCTTAGGGAGGTGTCTTTAGAGCTATGGTTCGAGAGGAAGATTCGACGCTTTATGAAAGGTTACATAACTAAATTACCGATTTTCATGAGAGTTGAGGTAGGACCATACTAGTAGCTAGTTCACGAGGTCAAGATGAGGCGAGTGATTAAAATTGTTTTTGAGAATGTTAGCCAAAGAGGGGTGTTAAAGAAGATATTCTCAAAGAGTCTTGTTATAGGGTTACGGTTCCATCCGTGCATAAGGTATTCCAATTCATCGCATTCTAGTCGAGGTTCGATGGTTTAATTTATGTTTTCCAATGTCCTTGAGAAAATGGGATTATCTTATGGAATGGTCTTATTATAGAGTTTGTCATGGTCGGAAAAAAAATTTCAAGCTAAAATGGAAGTTAACAATTGGTCAGGGTAAGTATATCAACATGAACTTTTAGCTAGGTCGCACAAACATGGTGTTGGTTTACAAGAGGTTCTTAAAACTTTTACATATACACTAGGGTTAGGGGTCTTGCCACGAAACTCTAGAGAGCTTTTGAATTCAGATTATTTTCATAACAAGGTTTGTAAAAGATATCTTAAGCTTGCCAAAATAACTTGCATATTGGTAAGTAAAACATCAAATTTTATAAGGATCCATCTTCAATCGGCTAGTCGTTTCTACCAGTTATAGAACATATTATACAATTTCTACTAGTGTTGGACGAGTTATGAGAGATTCCAGCAATGGTGGAAACTTAGGTTTGAGATTCATGGACTATGACCACACTATAGGATACCATCAGGATTCACATGCACCATAAATTATTATTAAGTGTGCACCCAAGATAATAATTCGGTTTACATGACAGCCCAATTCCTCCCACCATGCATCAAGTTGTCCATTAGTTTGGATTGCTGAGTACAGAATGATACTAATCATGAAAAGGTGAGCAAAAAGACTTTTTATTGATCGTACATAGATTAGTTCAGAGTTTCACCCAAAACTTTGGTTGGGAATAGATTATCCGAGTATTCACTCGAGTCGAACACACTAAGAGTTCAGCTTTACAGATGGCAGAAGTACATGTTCGGGAAGAAAACATGCAATCGAAGTATGACTTATACATAAGCTAGAAATAAAGTGAAGTAAGAATTTTTTCCCTCTAAGCCAGAATAGACTTTGAGTGTACCATAAGCAAGATGTTTTCAGTTGCGCAGTCAATCTACTCTTCCAGCAGCATCGACTAATGAAATGAGCGCGTAGGTCAGGAATGAAAATTATGGCATCTCAATACCGATGAATTTCTATAAAAAATGCCTTCAAGTGTCTGCCTCAAAGAGGTGTGTCTCACCCGAGACTCAAGTTTGGAGTTTTGAGTGGAGTATGGCTAACAAGTTTAGGATACTCAAGATGGTAGATAGATAAGAGACTCACTTCCGGCATACCCAACGCTTGAAGAGGTTATACTCGTTTGGCATTGCCGTGCAAGGGCCTGAGATGACTCATCATTCTAGACGATGTCGTTGCTATATTCAAGTCGGTATTTCCTCGGCTCCAATGATGTGAGAAGGGTGAAGGTTTTGATGTGACAAAAAGAGTGGCATGCTCCTTATCCGAGGATAATGTTGTGGATGATGTCGACATACCCGTATGGCATTGTAGAGTTAAGTGGTTATGTACTAACATACTACGTACCCCAAGTATAGAATAAGCGTGTATGCAAATGCATGAATAATATGCTTGTCATAAATGAGTGCAGAAGCTAAGCGCGAAATCAATGCGGTGTGATTACAACGCGTACACATATGCAGTGCATGCATGAATGAAATGTATGTCTGGGTTTGTAAGTTTTAAAATTGACACAAAGCTTTGAAAACGGTTATAGACTGGTTTTTGAAAACAAACCTAGTTCACTATAACCAATGGATCTGATACCAGTCTGTCACACCATCAATTTTCGACTAACGGGGTTTTACCATGAGGAGCGTGACATACCAGGATCTAGCTATGTGTCATAACTATCAACCAATTTATCATGGAGACTATTTAAATATTATTGCTCATCATAAATGAGGTAAGTACATTTACAATAAAGTTTTTACATTTGCGAAAGCGTATAATTTATGAAAACACTTAAGAACCCAGAGTGTGTGTCAAGACGCCCAGACATATCATTTCATTGAAGACTCCCAGCATGATTCAATGCTTAGTGGGACCCATGCATCCTAGACTCATTTCAACTTCGCACGTGCACCTTAAACATCTGAGAAAGACATGCTAAAATGGGTCAACACAACGGTTGGTGAGTTCACAGGTTTGAGTTTAAAAACAAGTTTGTTAAACAAACCATTTAGTAAGTAAACGTTGTAAGCAATAAAGCATGGATAATGTATGCATTAGTAATACCGCTAGTTAATTACGCTAGCAATCATGTTACATTAGTGTGAGTTCCATTGTGACCGAGGCTGACTTGTTAGTTTGTTTGCCACCCACGGAGTCTAATATAAGACAAGTGCATATTGCGTTCCTAGTAAATGAAACGCCCGGCGACTCCCTCAACCGAGAGCCCGAGGAGGTTCGTCAAACCCAGTAGTACTACCTTTCATTACCGAGCCAATGTACAATTGTTAACGGTCCAATGTGCATGGGGGACTTCAGTTTAAGTGCACTATGTACCCATGAGGTATTAAAAAGTCTACAATTATCCAAAAAGTTTGTATGTTGCATGCTTTCCTCCGAAGAGGAGTAAGTAAAAAGTTGGGTAGTGAAAATCACCTCGAATGCGGTTCAAATTGAAAGTCAACTGCTTAAGTCAAAGTTGTTCTAGTGCCTAAATCATACAAGCACTATAAGTATCTGCTAAGCGATTCCTAGAATCCTTAGTATCCAAACAATTCCATTGTGTATTTGAAGTTTGACCAAAGTTTGACTTTTTGTTGACTTTGACCAAAGTTTGACTTATCGTTGACTTTTGACCAAAAGGTCCAAGTTGTTGACTGTTGACTAAAGAGTCCAAGTGTCGATGACCGAAGACTAAAAATTGAATTGTATTGACCGTTGACCAAAATGTTGACCATTGACCAAAATGTTGACATTTGACCAAAATGTTGACCGACGGCCCGTTGAAGACTTTTGACCAATATTCTAGACTTTGACTGATTACATGATGTTCCTAGTCACAATTTAACAATGATCAAATAATGTGCACTTAGCCACTATTCATACAATCTTATGACTAAGTCTAACTTCTACCACATTCAACACTTCACAAGTAAAACTAACCATTTAGTCAAATAGTTCTAAGTTGACCCATAAAGTCAAAATACAATTTACCACAATCATTCTATTACAAACTACAATTATTTTTACTAACCAATTTGCTAATCATCCTTAACAAGTTTTCAATCATCAAAACTGATTTTTCCAACCAACCAAAACTTGTGATTAAATTACCAAATAATTCACACATATTCTTTCAAATATTAGGTATAACATACATTTTTCTTATAATTTTAAAATGAACAAAAACATACATAATATTCACATTCTGCAACAACCTAATTTCAGTCACTATTTTAACACACCAGTACACAAATATTTGTAAAAAATTCTATATTTGTCCAATTAATGCAAGACCAACTGGGTTAGATTCCTACTTCAATTATAACATTCCAGAATTGGAACCACACCCATATCTATTTTTAATATCATGTTATGCAATTTATAACACAGCTCACAAAATTTATCTTTCAATCAGGATTGCAACCCGATTTTGTAAATAATAAAAAGCAGTCAAACGAAGTCCAAAAATTACGATTCTTGACTTTGTAAAAACTAGATTCAATGTAATTAATCATAGAATCTAAATAAAATCAGAAACACCAACGTATCATCAAGTTATTCAATTTACTATCTAAAACACAGAATTTGTCAACAAGCAGATTCAAACCAAAGGTCACAAAAATCATGATTCTTATATCATTATGATCTTTAATCATCAAGGAACATTTTTATATAATCAAATCTCATGTCTTTCATTATTTTCCTGATTTATAAAATAATATTTAGTTACAAAAAGGTTTCCATCCTTTCTTTTATAATAAGACACAAAATTTCTTTTAACAATCAACCTTGATCGTCCTTGATTCATTTTTTCACAAATCCGATTATTTGGATACTAGATTTCATGAATCAAAAATCAAAATATACACAAGAATGTATACTAAACTATACTTACCTATTGCTTGATTCAAAAATCCAATATTCTTTCTTCCAAATTCACCAAATTGTTTATGATTTTTGAGAGAGATTTTGAGAAAATAAAATGTGTGTATATGTGTGTGAATTGGACGGCCAAGGAGAGAAAAAGAAAAGTTTAATCTTCATTGTTATTTAATCCTCATTACACATTCATTTACACTCTCATTAAGTCATCATCAATTTGATTAAACATTAGATAACTTTATTTTATTTAATTTGTGACATGTTACATTTTATTATAACCATTTCCTAGTCACCATATGTTGTGCACTTCTCTTTTGTTACTTACCATGTAATATATTATATGTTATGTTATTTAATTGTTCAATCTCTTACAACATATGGGTATGCAATAACTAATCATGTAACATTTTAAGCATGTAACACAATTACATCTATCACATATAATACATGTAACATATCATGCGTGAGAAATTTATTATAACATATAGCATGTGTGACAAGTTTATTATTCTAGTTAACAATAACTAGTTACTCTCACTTAGGTCACCAACGACACGACTAACTCAATGTGTGCATACATGACACTACATGTATAAGAGTTCATTAACTTAGTTAACAGAACTAACCGGGTTTACTGACACAGTCAACAGGATTTAACTAGGTTTAGTTAACGAAGTTAACCTGAAAATGCCGGGTGTCACACATTTGATGTTAGGGAGCCTTTCGAGGACTCTGGGGAATTCAATGGGATATGAAGAGGATTTGCACTCTATCGTTTCTGGTGTACTTGGATTCGGGGACGAATCCCAATGTAAGGGGATAGACTTGTAACATCCCGAAAATTCTAGTAAACCGAATGACGCGGGCGTAAAGTTTGTAATATTTATTTCTCGGGATTCGCTTGAGCGCTCGCTAATCTATGGGCATGTCCAAAAAGTATTTCATATTATTTTGGGAGCAAGAAGGATCGAACTATAAAGTGCGAGGGCTAATGATGTAATTTATGGAATATTATAACCTAAAACACTCCCCCCACCCTATTCTAGCCGCAACTTCATGGCCACCAAACCATTGGATTTTGATTGAGTTATTCCAATTCCTAGCTTCTGTAGGTGGACCAAGTTGTGTACTACACTCCCATGATCTTTAATTACATAACCTAGGTCGTTACATTGGTCAATTAAGTCGTTTATTGAACTTAGGACAGATTCGAATTAAATTCGTTTGGCATGCTTCCCGAGATAAAATAAAATTAGAGTTTTTAGTGTCAAAAGATCCCCAGGTATGTATAGTATATGATACTAAAATTTCATGACCATTGGAGTTGTTTTGATAGTACAATTGATAAAACCGATTTCTAGGGTTCTTGAATGTTGAATTCGTTAATTGTTGTCACTCGGGTATTATTTGAAGGACTTGTCAACCCGGTCAGTTTGAAGTGTCTTAGGTGGGTATTAGATAAGTAGGAAAATTATTTTTTTTTGTCTCGGTGGCTGATTTGGTTGGTGATTCCTTAATCGGTTTGTAAGAGCGCGTAAAATCAGTTAATCGTTAGTTAATGTGGAAAATGATGAGATTTCAAACCCCACCGAATTGGGTGGTTAAATTTTTATGGGTAGGCTGTCATAAGGTCAAATATTTTCAAAATGGGGCTGGTTTGGTTTGTGGTTGGTTAATCGGTTCGTTAACGCACGAATTCGACATAATTAACGTAGGATGGGCATAGTTTGGGAACCGTTGGTGGTGATTTATTGGAAATGGAGTTTTGGGTAATTCAAGGACTCCAGGGCTTATGTAAATGAATATGAATGTTGGGTGTGGCTATAGGCCAATCCAATCCCGTTAGGACGTCTCATTAGTGTGCGAGTCGTTGCGGTTTTGTTAGTGATTGTTGTGTGCTTTATCTTGACAGGCTTGTGGATTGTGAGTGATTAGCTAGAGGATGCAGTTGTGATGTTTATGTGATTCATATCAGGTGAGTTTCATGGTGCCCCTTTTTGATGTTTTACGTTTCAGACTAGCATACACGTTTTATGACGATTTTACCCTTTTGAAGCATTTGGATGATATTACATATTTATGTTATTTTTACTATCTATGCTGGGAAGTTTGTATGATTCATGATTGTTTTATTTGTATGTGTGTGTGTGTGGCCACCACGTGAATGTTTTTTTGTTAAGCCGTGGCCGGGTCGAAAAGAAGAAAAATTCCTTGATTTCCCTATTGTGGGTTAAGGTGAGGAGTCCCAAGACAGTAAGATTGTTCTTGGGGTGAATGGATGTTTAAAAATACCATAACAGTTTATATGTCCTTGGGGTGAAGTTTATTCGGGTCTTTAACTTTGTGTTTCAGACTTGAGAGGATGTGACTCGTGTTACGTGCTTAACTGAGGAAAGTTTATTTATTTATTTATTGATGCTATTTACGTATTTTATTTTAATGGAAGACGTATGTTAAATACCTTGGTCAGCCTTTAAATATTTTAACGATAAAAACATGAACTCACTCAGCTCAAGCTGACTTTGCGTGTATGCTAGAATGATTTTCAGGTTGAACGTGGATGAGATTACTGCTTGGAGGTGGTAAAGACTACCCGAGGTCCCGAGGCGGTTCTAGTCGATGCTCCTTATCATGTTAATATTTAATAAAAATTTTAACTTACTTTTTTATGTCTTAAGGATAATATGTGGACATTTTGTAAATTTTCCGCTGCAAGAATACTCTGCATTGAATTTTTGAATTATATGAAACTGGTTTAACCTTTATATTTAAATGTGTTTGGAATGATTACCAACTGTAGGACACCTGGATTTCTGGGTCTTATAAGTTGGTATCAGAGCCAACGTTTGAGAGATACGGGCGTTTTTCGATGCTTGGACTCGAACAATTGTGAGAGGGACTAGAATTGCAAACAGCAGGTAGCTGCACTCCAAGAGGTAACCGTTACATTCAATGTATGTTAAGATGTTTTCTTTCTTAATTGTTGATGTGCTGGATAGGATATTAGTGTAGTCATAAACAAGAAGTATTTAGAATGGGTAGTTAAAGTAAACAATTAATAACACTTGATCAACGTTATTAGCAGTTAACCCTTACTTTCCATGTGCTGAATACGACTTGAGACTGATTACATGAAGATTATCTCTTCGTAGGACTTATAAGAGTTAGTTAGTGGAGGCCGTATCGGGAGCCGTGGTGGTGGTTAACCATAACGGACTAGAATTGTAGGGAGGATTCTCTAGTGTAAGTTAATGATAATCCTGAGGAGTAATTTCGTTTCTTGTAAGCCGTTGTGGATGTTTGCTGAGGCTGCGAAGGTGTCGAATGTTCAGATAAGAATAAGGGTAAAAGGTTAATGAAGGAGGTCACAGAGTGAGGAGGACATAGGATGAGCCTTGGGTGATTTTACCTGGTCATGTTGAGGATAAAGGTTATGTTGGCAAGGTTGATGCTCGTGCATACCCCTACGGTGATTTTTAAAAAGGGTGACCCTTCTCATTGGGTCTACAAGGTGACTTTGTCGTCTTATCTGTGGAAGAGCTAAATGGAAACGGTTTAGAGGATATTAGTAGTTGTCGGGAGAATGATATAGTGAGGAATGTAACCATGTCTTTTCATCTGGAAGCATTGTGTTGGTGGAATAATTTGGTTTAAGCTGTAGGAAATATGGATGTTAAGAGTTTAACTTGGGAGGAAATGAGGAAATTGGTTACCGAGCGATTTAACACCACTCATGGAATGGGTAAGATGGTGTAGGAATTCATGTCGTCAGAGGCGGGTGTTTCATCTCATAGGGATTACCTGATTAAAGTATTCATGGGGCCATTGGTGCTTTGACATGGTTACCCCCGGAGAACTTGAATCTCCTTCCTTAAACATGATTAACCCTTATCGAACCTAGCCTGTGTATGTTAACAGAGTCGTTTGGAGGAATATATGAAGGTGGCGATGGACTACGGTAGCTGTGAAATGTTTGTGGTGGCGCACGCTGCTTTATGGTGGGGCTTAAGGGTGGCGTACGGTAATTTATGGAAGAGGTGGCGGTAGCAAGCGATGCCGCACAGTGGTGTGTTTGACACGCCAACGGTAAGGGGCAGTGGAAGGTGGTTTGTTATCACTTATGAATGCATGGACTTTACTAGACTTTAAATGAAATAACAAACATGCATACGTTTTAAGGTGCTTGGGATCAATAATAATGTTTAATTATCGCTACAAATTGTACGGATATTGCGGGTTGTCACATTCAACCCTTGTTAAGAGAATTTCATCTCGAAATTCGGTTGACGTCGAGGTCTGAACTAAGTAATTTGGGTGACTTTATGACTGTCATAAAACGAAATGGAGAGACGCGTAAACTTATTAAGAAGGAATCATAGTAGTCCTTTGTCTTACACGATGAACACGACAATTCATTTTTTTTTAATATTGAAGAATTCAATTCAAGGAAATGTGTTTACTAGGTTACGGGATGATCCGAAATTTCGTAAGTGCACCAAATGAAAGGTGCAGTTACTTTATATTGCTTTATAATCCAATGTAACGTTCTGTTTCCCGGTTTCCTACTTTGACGTTGGATTTATGTCACACCCCGGTCGTAATTGGCGGAAAAACCGAGGCGTGGCGACGGGGTCGTGATTGATTGAGCACAATAGATTTAAAAGTCTAAATGCATAAATTTAAAACATGTCAACATTTCAACAATTCAACAGGTAGCAAATTCATTCCATTACAACGGATAATGCTAACATCAATCCTAAATGTCTTCCATCTAAGGCCTCTATCAGCTATTGCTACTTCCTGCTTCACTTCCTGAAAACATGTAACAAAAACGTCAACTACATAAAGTAGATGAGTGAATTCATAGGTTTAAGGAAAAAGGGATTATACACAAGCATACTAGACTAAGTTGTAGGGGTTTATGTATAGGGTGTACCATCGGCTAACCCACCACTCCTACAACTTATCCTACCATGCTTGGGTATAAAGCCCGGTTTTGAAAAGGTTTGTAAGACAAGACAAGCGTACCAGACTAGGTTGTAGGGGTTTATACATAGGGTGTACCATCGGCTAACCCCCCCCCCCCCACTCCTACAACCCACTCTGCTAAGCTTATTTATATTTATAAATCCAAGGTATAAAGATAGGTCAACTAATAATGTAGTGATAAGCCCTACACAAGCATACTAGGCTAAGTTGTAGGGGTTTATGTATAGGGTGTACCATCGGCTAACCCACCACTCCTACAACATATCCTACTATGCGTGGGAATGCTTATCAACTCAACCAAGACTGCAAGAGTTATGTATAATGATCCCATGTATTGTTCCCATGCATACAGGTGTAATGATATCAAGGATATATGTATAAAGATACCAAAGAATCATATGTAACCATGTCTTGATGATAATGGTGATAATGCATAATGATCACACGAGACCTGACATCAACCCACACAAGACCACACGATGCTACTTGATTTCCATGATGGTAACCCAAATCGATCCCTTTGGATACCATGAGAGAATTCTAAAGCGTCCACTTTAGTATCTCTTGGATTCCTAATCGATCACTTAGGAAATCCTTCGGATTCTTAATCGAACACTTTAAGAACCCCATAGGTCACGTGTATTCTAATCGAACAATTTAGAATCCCACATCTAGTGACGGCCTGTCTACAATCGACCACTTGGAGACCAAACATATGCACTAGTATGACCTATACTGCCTATGTTCACACGACCACTAGACTGTCCAATGAATGATGTGTTTTCATGATAATGTATAACGGGCATATGACTTTGATTTCCAAAGTCCAATGTTCCCTAAGCGATCAATGATTCCCATGTTTACTCCTGAATAACTGATTAGACATACACAACTTCCGAGAAAGTTAAGGT
>NW_027503729.1:0-31016 GCF_021521415.1 Bidens hawaiensis
GCGAGTTTCATTACTGTCTAGGTGTTACACACATATTTTACCGATAAGACATTAATAAATTCATTACAAAACATAGAGCAGCAAGCTTCCAACAGATAGCACAGATAGTTAAGCACATATCAATCATTCCAACTTGGGCATACCTAGAAAACATGTAAAGAAAACGGGTCAACTACGAATAGTTGGTGAGTTTCACTAATTTAAATAAACACTGACAAATCATTTTAATAATCATTTATTAACAATATATCATGCTGGGAACTATGTTACCCTAGAACATTTCCATTAACTTCCTGGGAACTATGTTACCCCAGAACAATAAATACCCCTGGGAACTATGTTACCCCAGAACAATAACAACCCCTGGGAACTATGTTACCCGAGAACAATAATAACCCCTGGGAACTATGTTACCCCAGAACAATAATAACCCCTGGGAACTATGTTACCCCAGAACAATAATAACCCCTGGGAACTATGTTACCCAAGAACAATAATAACCCTGGGAACTATGTTACCCCAGAACAATAATAACCCCTGGGAACTATGTTACCCCAGAACAATAACACATGATAAACATTTTATATATTCTGTGCATCAGACCATATATATATAAATGTACAAGTATTTCCATACGATCTGTATGTACTTAAATACTTTAAATAAGACATGTTTTCCGCCCCGGGAAAATATAATTAAAACAATTCATTAAAAGGGGCTCATGAAAACTCACCTTTTTGTGAGTCGGTGAGTAATATAAGGAACAGCTACGTGCCTGGATCTGTAATATAATATCTAGTCGTTACTATATAATTCCCATAACTTAAATACGTATCAATCGGTACATCTGGGAACATGTTAACCCAGTACTGTACTCGATTCGGGAACAATGTTAACCCCGTGACACTTCTAAGGACTCAGATTGTGACATTGCTTAGAGTTTGACAGTCAATTTAGTTAAGGTGATGAAATTATAGCTCGGTTTGACACCCCGTTTGGCCGTGGGGCCCGTTTCCGGTATTTCGGTGCCGGAGAACGGTAAAATCGGGTAAAATTACCCAAATCATCCGAATTATTTTCGGATGATTTATTTTTACTTAATTTACTTAGATTTATGAAATAGTCCATTTTTAGAGTTTTCATGTACCAGTCAGCTCGCTTATGCGAACTTTGCCGGTTTACACGTTTTAAGCTTTAAAAACTTGTTTTTATGTTCTTTTTAGCACAAATAATTACCCGTTTTAGTCTCGGGTCTTGAATTTTTGCACAAAACTTATTTTGACAGAAAGAAAATTTTACAAAATTTTTCCAGATTTATTTTCTTATATTTACATTTATTTATCTATTTTTAAATCTTATTAAAACACTAAATATGTCAAAAATACCAAAACACTTTAGAAAAATCCCAAATTTTTCTGGGATGATCTCTGTCATCCTCATAACTTCCTGGAATTTTTCCAGATTTATTTTCCTATATTTACATTTATTTATCTATTTTTAAATCTTATTAAAACACTAAATATGTCAAAATACCAAAACACTTTATAAAAATCCCAAATTTTTCTGGGATGATCTCTGTCATCCTCATAACTTCCTGGAATTTTTCCAGATTTTAAAACTCATTTTTCAAGCCATTTTCACCCAAAACCGAGCTAGAAAGCCCTAGAACTCGTTTCACCGAAAAGCCTACTTAGACTTTTCCAACTGAGCTAAAATTTTGTGGGTGACTTTTATATGTTATAAAAAGCTTATCTTAAATTTTCCGTAATTTTTCATCATGTTTTGCTATTTTTCACTATTTTTGGCCAAAACCGAGCATTAAATTCACCAAATATTCATCTTTTATCCAAAAATTACCAAAAATTCACAGATCTCATATTTTCATGTGTAGATCATCTCTGTGAAATTTCGTGACCCGACTCTAAGCACACGAAAATCTGTCCAAATTTCATAAACACACGAAAACCGAACTATTTTGTGTTTTCTAGCTTTAGATCGCAAGGATCTCGGTTTCTAGCCTTTGCTAGCCGCTAGATACAACACTTACAAGCACATCAACACCACACCAAGCAAGTTATACCCACAATCAAGCCATTTCTTTCCTAGTGTCGGTTAAAACATCAAAACAACGATTTTGACCGTAAAAATCCGTTCTCGACTCTTTTTACTCATTTCTTGGACCAAGATCCCTTGTATAACTTGTATACATCTCTTGGTCATGCAAGAGTCGGTTTCATCTCGGATTTTCACCCGTCTTTCACATGGAGAATTCATTTGACAAGATTTCAACCGTAAAAATTCATTCTAAACACTTTTAACTAATTACTTGGATCAAGATCCTTTGTATAACTTGTATACATCCCTTGATCATACGAGAATCGGTTTCATCTCGGGTTTTCACCCATTTTTCACATGAAAACCTCCTTTTCTCAAGAATTATGAAATTAAAAACAAGATTCAAGCATCAATTCATGCATATACCTTGAGATCTTGGTGAAAAATGGATGAATCTTGGATGAAGGTTTGAAGATTGAGAGAGTTTGAGAGAGTTTGGATGAAAGAAAAAAAAAATGGAATGTGTAAAAGGGGTGTGGGGGGGTGGCCGGCCATATGGTGGTGTGGGGGGTGGGTCCCACAACTTCAATATTAGCCACACATTTGGATTGTGTAATCCGGATAATGTTGTGGATAATCTGGTTCAGTTCATTTCTCGTTTAAACTCGTAATTCGGCTTAAAACGAGCCTAAAATGGTTGTTTTTCGGGTTAACATAAAATTTATATGAAACTAATTTAAAAACTTTAAAAACTTAACCCATGACATTAAAACATCATATTATTAATAATTACGCATCTTTTTCGGCTTGATTGATCGTCTCTTGCTTGATTTGGTGTTAAAGGTTTCGTTTAGCGTACCGACGTACCATTAAATCGAAATCCTTTTTCTGTGCTATAATTCACCTATCCCGAAGCATTCATACCTCGTAAACATCACTAAACATTATATACTTCGTCTATAATGTAATTCCCGGTTCATTCGGGTTTCAATAATCGTTCATTGATTAATTGTAATTCCAATACGATTCACTATATATATGAGTATGATTCATATTGTGAATCATATATACTCGTATAAACGTACTATAACTCATATAATCAGTATTAAATAACACGTAGATAGTATATTCCGGCTAGGGTATACCTGAATTTGCCGGAATCGTTACATGAGGGAACACCGGTCGTTGTCTACTCGGCTACATCATGGAGGTCCGGTCCCCGGAGGAGGGTAGCAGGGGTCGGGGCAGCGTGGGAGGGGGGGGGGGGATAACGTGGGGTTAACAGTGGCTGAATGAAACTTTGTTTGGACTTTAAACTTTAATTTAATTGGACTTTAATTGGTCATAGGTTTTAATTTTGGTTTGGCTTTATAAAAACAGGTTTTATAAAAATAGGTGTAACTTTATAATTTTTTCAGGGGTAGCGAAATATGAAAACCGATAAATAAAAAATTTACACTACCGACGAAAAGTTGAGGGTAGTGGATTTTACCCCTGATTAGTAGCTATGTCCGCTCCTTATATGGTTTGAAAATCATACACCCTACCCATATGAGTGCCTCGTATTCTCGAAGATTATGGGTTATGTAATTTCATGGTAAAGTTACTAATGTCTGCAAGAGAACGCATCTTTGTTTATCATAAAAGCTAGGTAAACAACCAGTCGCGTTGTGGCGGCACAACAACGCAAATTTAGTTGGATCGGGTTACAACACCGACACTAATAAAGAAAATTAATACATAAACATCCAAAATAGTATCAACACACGTACAACATATGTTCTAAATGACACGAACTTGGTTACGATACCGGTATCGTATAGCTTATGATACATATAACATATCTAAAATGATGGTTACTTGATCATTAAAGTTCGGGCATTGCAGCGGTGCGTCGATATGAATTCGAATGGTATCGATATGTTCGGTATGGTTCTAAAAGTAAACCCAAATAATAAATTCATTAACTTAAAATATTTTAAAAACTACAATAAAAAAATAACAAATAGAAAAGGATCATGCTCAACCAAAACCAACATAGAAATATCAGAAAGTACTAAAAAATAACACACCAATCAAGCTACATGGCCTTTTATTGTTTTAACTCCAAAACGATTAACTTAAATATCATAGCTGAAACTAATAAAATATTAAAATAAAAAAAAAACTTTTATGGCACCACAATCCAACTTTTATCTGTATATATAATATACTAGCTTTTAAACCCCGTATTACGGGGTTGTTTTACATTATTCTTTTCTGATATTTATATTTTATGATTTTAATTTTATTTGCCGTAAGTAAGTTACTAATATAGTTAGGATTTGATGACGAAAGGTTTCAAATATATATGAGATTTATAACCATGTTTAAAACCATCTGGTTTGGTGAAACCCGTGATCCGATTAATTTTTTACTATAAAATTGTTTATTAAATATAAATAATATATTATAAAAAGATTATTTTATTATGTAATTATTTTTTGAAAAAATAATAATGTGTGAAAAAGTTATGTCCGCTAAAAAAGTCGTAGGGTAGTTGGTTTTGAATCAGGGAGCATATATGTAACTAATATTTAAATTTACAAAAAATGTAGTGAAGTTGAGGAACCAAAGAGCAAAAATTCAAGTCAACATTCGTATAACTCATTGATAAAAATATATCATTACTATTTATCATAGGCATTTTAACACTCACGCATGACCATTCTTCATTTAGAAGTTGATAAAACTCAAAATGTGCTTATTACAAACACTAGATAACTATAGAAATTACCGCGTCTCACGCACAAATACCCGTCACACACAAAAGTTTGTGATACTATTATTTTGGATACTAAAATAGTACTTATATAAATTATAGTGTATAAATAACTACTATAAATGGTGTGCGGAGTATAACATTACTTTAGATTTAACAAACAAATTTATGAAACTAGTCAATATGTTAAATAATATACAACTCTCGTCTTATGGGGTTTCACATTACTCGTTTATAATATTTATATATTTTTTGGATTTTAATTTTATTTTTTATACAGAAGTTAATTGTATACTTAGTATTTGATGATGAAAGAGTTTCACAAATAAATGATATGTTATAACCCGATTTAAAAGCTATTTGGGTTTGATGAGACCCATGACCCGCTTTTTTTTACTATAAAATTGTTTTTAATAATAATATATATCTTTTTTTAAGAAATCAAATATTAATTTTTAGTATATATTCTTATTTTATGAGATTTTCATATCAAATATTTGGTGATATTAATTTTTAATTTAATTAAATGTTTCAACCCGTTTGAGAAAAGATTAGGGTTTGGTATGACTCATACCCTTGAATTCGGGTTAAAATGCATGAGAAGTCTTCATTTAAAAATCAAACATACCTGGTGACTCCAAAAATAGGGGGAGCGACCACATCGCGACACGTAGGATTTTTGAGTTTTCGTTTATATATATTATAGATAGATATAATAGCCCACATACTTTTTTATTATACATGCTAAGGTTTGGGGGTGTACAACTGTGGTATCTTTGTGTAACCCATAACAAGTAAAAATCTTAAGTTGCAGTAAAGTAGAATGCTATTGATGTCAACATCAAACATAACGGCAACTCATAGTTAGGTCATAAAACAACTTTTCATCTTTCTTAATTTTGTATTTATTGCTGCTCTTAAAACAGTTTGTTTAGACTCGACCAAACATCAAACCGGTAGTTTTACCGGGTCACATATCAGGCTCGATTGAAGACCCGTACAACGTCATGCTTATGCTGTATATAATATAATATCATATAATATAATATAATTTTACCTAATGTAAAATTTAAATCTAGAAATCAATTTATATTGCATATTAATTTAAAGGTAACAATAGGTAAAAATGACAAAATAAATAATTGAATTGATAACAACATGAAAGAAAATGATCAGGGGAAATTTCATATATACCCTTACAAATATTGAAAATATCATATATATACTCATGCGAAACTTAAAATATCATATATGTCATTGTAAAGTTATTAATATATCATATATACCTAATTCACTAAAAAAAATTATAAAAAAATGGTCATATTACTCTAGTTTGATTAGATGCGATAATAAAATTGATAATGTATTCCATTCGATGCGATAAATCTTCGAATGGTTTGCAATTTTGAAGAAGTGACGAAAGACGATTTGGTTGTCGATAAATGTGAGAAAAGTCAATTAAAGTTAAAATAATAACATTGAGTATAAACACATTATGTAATGGGAATGGGTAAAATGGTCTATCCGTTAAAAATGAACATATATGAAAGTTAATATTTTGAAAAAATAACGATAAAATGGTCATTTATTAAATTATTGTTAGTGAATAGGGGCATATATATATATATATGATACTTTAACTATTTTATAATGGGCATATATGATATTTTTGTTACTTTGTAAGGGCATATATGATATTTCAAAATTTGCTTGGGTACATAATATATTTATAATGTTTGTAAGGGTATATATGAAATTAATCCTAAAGAATTAACCCACCTTCCGGATATAGATGTTTACTTCAATAAATGGTAAGGCTTGCAGTTTTGAAAAATTAAGTCATGGGTTTATAAATAGTCTTTTGAAACTCGGACCGATTGGCTGGTCGGACTGGTTCGATCAGGGCCCACTAGGCATTCTGGGTTTATAAATACTTTAACCTGTTTTCTAAAACCTCGGCTGGGTTTGGCTGTTTGCGGTCCAACCAAAACGTGGAACCGCCGGTTTAACCGGTAAAAGCCTTTTTATTATATATTTATTTTATTGCAGACTCCGAGAATTGAACCCGACCCGGGTACAAGGCCAAGATGATTGTTTGATGAATAATCCACTAGACAACCCACCAAGCTGTATTTATGTGACTTTGGATGAAACACAATTCCTATATATTTAAAAAAACATTTTAAATGTACACGAAATTTGGTTATTATATATATATATATATATATATATATATATATATATATATATATATATATATATAGGGTAAAGTTAATATATAAATGACAAAAAAAATGAAAAGGGTGAGAAGGAATCCAGTCCATTGATTTTAGATTTGAATGACTGAGATTAATTTAATAAATAAAACTTGATGAAAAGGGCATGAAGGTAATAACACACCTTTGTTGACTTTCTCTCTTCACATGCAAGACATATGTCAATTTCCCCTGTCATTTTAAAATGTCCACAACTTTTTAATACGGCATTATTTTTTTTTAAAAAATCACCATAATAATAAGCGTTTTTTTATTTTTAATACGAGTATCATATTGTTGTTATATAAAAATAAAAAAATTAATGGATTTTTTAATTGTGTTTTTTTGTTGTTCATTGTGTCATTGTGTAATATGTTGTTTCCATTGTGTTTTACATTTCAAGTCATTGTGTTATATATATTCACCAATGTGTCTTACGTTTTAGGTCATTGTGTTATACGTATTCATCATTGTGTCTTACGTTTTAGGTCATTGTGTTATACGTATTCACCATTGTGTTTTACGTTTCAAGTTATTGTGTAACATGTATTAATCATTGTGTTTTATGTATTAGTTAATTTGTTGTTATTTTATCATTATTTTTACATATTATTATTGCACAACGGTGTTATTAGTATTTAAAAAAACATAATGATGAGTTGGAAGACATAATGATGAAAAAACACAATGACGAAAAAAGACACAATGGTGTGCGGAAAGACACAATGACAAAAAAAACACAATGATAAGCGAAAAGACACAATGGTGTGCGAAAAGACACAATGACGAAAAAAGATACAATAATAAGCGAAAAGACACAATGGTGTGCGAAAAGACAAAGACACAATGACGAAAAAAGACACAATGATAAGCGAAAAGACACAATGGTGTACGAAAAGACACAATGGTGTGTGAAAAGACACAATGATAAGCGAAAAGACACAATGGTGTGTGAAAAGACACAATGACGAAAAAAGACACAATGATAAGCGAAAAGACACAATGGTGTGCAAAAAGACACAACGACGTGATTTTTGTTTTAAATTTTATATAACAAAAATCATACTCATATTAAAGATAAAAAAACGCTTGTTATTATGATGAATTTTTTTTAAAAAAAATTTCATACGAAAAAGTTATAAGCATTATAAAATGATGGGGGTATTAACATGTGGACAGAATTTACAGAAATTGTCCTTTATGTTTGTATCAGATTTCACTCATTGTCCTTTATCTTTCAAATTGACGTGTTTTATACTTTATGTTTTCAAATGTTACACCGTTTGTCCTTTGACTCTAACCCAGTTAGTTTTTCTCGTTAAATCATGTAACATGCCTTGCACATGAGGGCAAGTTAGTCATTTCATAATTAATTTAAAAACAAAACCTTTCAATTATTAAAAACTATTCTATTAAATTAAATTAAATTAATTAAAAATTTAAAATACCAACATTACACCACTGCCAATAATTTAATTAACACCCACCTTTGTTCCACTCGTCTTCCACTGCCACCAAGCCGCATCTTCCGACGATAAAAACACCACCACTGCCACTGGAAAACCATCAACACCACGGTTGACCCACTCCCATCAATAAAATCGTTATTCAATCTGCAAGTCCTCCTGCTCGTCCACTAAAACCTGGGTTTTCAAGTCGACGTCGTTTCGCGATACAAAGAAGCTCTCTTTACTTACCTCAGCATGTTACAACTACATCCGATTTACAATAAGATAGTTTTGACAACTGATATTTGAGGTTTCGACCGAATTCGTTGTCGGATTCCAAGGTGGCTTCAAATTGGGTTTTCGTTAACATTAGGACACGTAAGTCCAATTGTGGCTTTTGAAATTAGGGCCCGTAACTAAAATTGGGGGTTTCGTCGAATTATGATTTTAAGACACGTTCCGTGTTTATTGTTACTGCTGTGATTTTGCTTGAGGTGTCGAGGAGGTGTATTTCCGGCAAGTGGTTTAGGGTTTTCAGGGATATGAACATGGGGGTGAGCTAGCTGTAGTGGTGACTTTCAGTTGCAGTGGTGGTGGCTCACCTGAGAAGACGGTGGTGGCGGGAGATGGATGTGTAGTGGCGGTGGAGGAACAGGTAAAATGTGTGAGGGAAGGTAGGTAGGGTTTGGATAAAGAATATTTATAAATAATTAATTATATTGTTTTTAATAATTAAAAAGTTTTGTTTTTAAATTAATTATGAAATGACTAACTTGCCCTCATGTGCAAGGCATGTGACATGATTTAATGAGAAAAACTAACTGGGTTAGGGCCAAAGGACAAACGGTGTAACATTTGGAAACATAAAGTACAAAACACGTCAATTTTAAAGATAAAGGACAATGAATGAAATCTGATACAAACATAAAGGACAATATCTATAATTCTGTCTAGCATGTGTCTTGCATGTTGAGAGAGAAAATGTGTATAATTAATTCTATACCATTTTTCTTTTGGTCATCACTTGACACATGTCAATTATTTATAGTTTCTCACACTTCTTACTTTTATTACCCTTTGTAGAATAACTTGAATATATATATATATATATATATATATATATATATATATATATGAATGATATCTTTTAAGAACATAAATGAGGTGTTAGACCATTCCCATTAGCAAACCAACCCAACTCAATCTTTTAATAAAAAACTAATTTCTCTCTCATCAACAAACACAAACCAACCTAATCTAAATTTCCACTCCCATTCACAACCCAACCTCAACCAACATTTTATTATATAAATATAATTTATAATTATTTAAAATATATAAAAGATAAAACTTTAAATTATAAGTTACGAAACAATAATATTATATTGGAAAGCTAATAAGAAAAAAATACATATTTTTGAATAACCTTGTTTTTAATAAATTTTATATAGAAGTGTATACGAAAAAAAATAAATATGGTTGTGTTTTTATAATTCTTTTTAAGCTAACAATTTAAGTTATTAAAAAAAACTAATTTGTGTATTATATTAATTGTTAAAAAAACAAAAAGACGAAAACTAATAATTGTATTAAATATTGCATAAAATGATTTGTAAACTAGTTTGCTTTTCTGAACTAGTTTGTGATAAATTAATTATAAAATATTAATTTTTTATTTTATTTAATGCCATTTGGCAACCCAAATCATCATTGGGTTACCAATGGGAGTGGTCTTAGAACTCGAGAATCATCTCCATTAAGGCTGAGGGGTGTGGGGGGCTCTAATGGGGGCTTTAGTGGGGGCTACAACCAATAATATTATGACGTTTGGCAGAGAGAGAAACTGGATAAGGGGGGTGTTGGAGCCACCGTTGGAGCCCCTGGCCCTGGTGTGGAGGGGCTCCAGCAGGGGCTCCAGCGAATTTTTTTTTTATTTTTTTATAAATATATTCAAACAACGTATTATTAAAAAAACTCATAAATTATAAAAAAAAACACACATTAATAAAAAAAACACATTAATATCTAAAAATAAAATAAAAATTAAAGTACTAAAAAAAACATTATTCTTATTCTTCGGCTTGGTCTTCTTCGATCAACCTCTTTCGGATACGTTCCTTTTGCTTTTCCATTAGCATTTGATCGACCGGATTTAGGTTACTGAAGTCTCTAGTAAGGAAGTCCAAATCTCTCATTCGACTTTTTTCCTTTTTGTCATTAGAGACCACCTCCATGGTTTTGTTGAATTTATTGAGGGATTCAACAAGATTGGCGATGTTTACGGCTTCCCCCTCAGCCGGTTTTTTCCCCTTGGCGTCCCTTCCCAATGGTCGCCTCCTCGACGGTGAAGACGTTTCCTCCTCCGCAATGTTTAGGTCGAATCCAACGAGGCAATCCGACCCGATTGAAGTGCTATACGCTCCAGACGAACTAGTTTTAGTCCGTTTCGGCCGTACTTCCGAATCAACGTCCGGCGCCACCAGCTCAACCCACTTGGAACACCTTTTCAACCTCTCCCACAACTTTAAATCGTCCCACGTCTTCACCGTCCCATACCTCCGCAAACACTCCTGCTTCCACTCTTCGACCGTGAAATTGTAAACCGCCAAATCATCGCTGCCACTTGGTCTCATATGACCGCTGTTCCTGTTGAAAAGATTAGTAAACAAGCCGACAAATTTTCTGATTTCGGACCACCGACCCGAAATCATATCGGCGTTCCGCTTTGTACTCCCAACGAGCGTATAGAACGTCTCCCTAACCTTTGTCCAAAAAATCTTGCTCTTTTGGTAGTCGGCTGCAAAATGAATAAATAAATTAGATTTCCATTTAACTTTTTTATTAAAAATCATTTTTAAAAACGTTAAAACAATTACCGCAACGCCGATCCTCAGAAATGACTATCTAAGCCCGACACAAGGCTTCCTTCTCATCCGATGACCACGGAGTGGTTTTCCGTTTCGTCCTCGGAGTCGAAGCCGGTCCCTACCCGTCCATTGCAACTTGTTTTTTCCGGTGGACGCGTCTTCTTGGTCCCGTAGCTTCACCGTGTGATTCTTGTGTCTCCGGAACAACAAAGTTAGGAGACGGTTGTGTCTTGGATGGTTGAAAGCCGGATGATTCTTGCGGCTCCGAATAAAACATCGGTTGGTGCGGTGACGACCATAAATCGTCGTCAATATAATCTGAATCAAGGTTGGGGTACCAATTTCCAGCCATTTTTTTAAAAAAATGTTGGGAAGATGGGTTGATTTTGGGTTTTATTTTGAAGTTGTGGTGATTGATATGGGTGAAATGGGGTATTTTATAGATGAAAAAACGTTTTTTGTTTAATTAAATAAGAGCCCAACGGCTCTTTGTATATGTCCAACGGCCACTTGCACACTCCCCTATGCCCTCAGCCTCTCTCTTCTGCCGCTAACCCCATCACGCCTGCATCATTTTTCGTGCTAGCGCCCCGTTAGCGCCCGGGTCGCGCCCCGATAGTGTGGTGTTAGCGCTTGGGGGCGCGAGCGGAGGGGCTCTAGCGCCCCCGTTGAAGCCCCACACCCCTCAGCCTAATTACATCATTACCTTAAGCAAATTTGTTTTTTAGTTAAAAGGTTGTTTTAGTCATTCACCCTTGTTTTGTTTTCTCTCACATCTTGATAAAAGTGTAGTCACAATTTATTTGTGTTAAAAAAGATACATTTTTTAAAAATATTTATTGAATTTTTTTTCTTGGTTCTAAAAACAGAAAAATATATGGTTCCTATTTAGTTATAATTTTTAGGTAACTTTGAATTTAAATTTTAAGTGTACTTACAAAATTTAATTGTATTAAAATAATGTTTATTTAATTTGGATTTCTAAGGAAAGTCCATTATTTTTATCTTTATGTTTTATATTTCTCGTTTAAAGTATACTAATTATTTACCCGCAGATTGCGCGGTTAACCAGTCAATAAAAACTCGAGCGTTGCATTGGCAAGTTATCGCAAATTCGATTGGTATTCGCTACATCTGTTACGACACCGAAATTAAACCTGAAAATAAATATACTTAGAATAAAATAAAAAATAAAAACCAAAGTATACGTCACGATGTTTATTCGTGTCACACCCCGAAAATCTTAATTTTAAACAGCGGAAGACTTTGACCAAGTCTTTCGGGCGGTGACAGACGCTGTTTCAGCCAATTACATTTAAATATATATTTCAAATGAAAGTTGAACTTTATTTAACCATCAGAGTTATTGCACGTGTCATATTACATGATTTTTATTCCATTTACAAGTTAAAAATAAAGTTAACATTTTTCATTCAAACACATGTCACCATTTTCCCACACTCTTCGCGAAGCTTCCATACTTCATTTATTTACCTGAAAAGCATATTAAAATATCGATCAACACAATGTGTTAGTGAGTTTCCCTTTATATAAAAATAGTCCATATATATATATATATATATGAATCGAAAACATAATCCAAATAATTAACAAGTCCGATATCAATTCGTGTGTAATCGTCACTACACCCCGAATTATATCCAAAATATCCGTGTATAATGGCTTACCACCATTATAACACCCGACCGTGTTTAATGATCTACCGTCATTACATCACAAATCAATAGGCATTTCATTTCTTAAACAAATTGAGCTGTTGTAGACGAGCAAAGAATACAACATTGCGTATGACATCTCAGTTGATAACTCGAAACATACCATACTCAAAATATACCCACTTTTAACCCAACGCGAATGGAAGTGGGGGGCGTCACCCCAATAGATCTATTAATATTTATGTGCCCTTACTAATTCGGTTAACAGTTATTTAACCAACTAGACTCATCCCGCGTTATACACCAATTTGTAAAATAAAATGTCTTTTAAAGAAAACATCAATGAAAATAATATGAAATGAAAAATATGCTTTTCCCCCCAAAACACAATTAAATATCGTTTTAAAAACATTTCCAGTTAAAAATCGAGGGGGGGGGGGGGTTCGATAGAGAAACTCACTGTCTTGTAGCTTTTCCAAAATTCCCGTGTCTTATATTAGAACACGTTTTGTTAATAAAAACTTGATTTTAGTTTTTATACAAAAATCCTTTTAAATTTATTAGTCCTACTCTAACGTATACATAAGCACATAGCACATAAGCGAATACACATAGTTCGGTTTTCCGTTAGCTATTAATTAATTAAATTAATTAATAAACAACTAAAATATAAGAAAATAACTTAAGATTCAGTTGCTGGAATTTTTCAAGAGAATATTATTTTATTTATCACAAAACTTGACGGTTTCGTTGGTTTTGTCGGTTTTATGCTTAAAATGCGTTAATTTGGTTTTTCGTTTGAAATGTAACTTATAAATTATGAAAAATACTCATTACATAAATATTACTCAAGTTTTATAAGTTTAATGGTGAAAATATATCATTTTCATTTTTGTTAATATTTTCTTAAAATAGCAACTTTTTAACGTTTTCGTGTCGGTTTTCGCGACACGAACCATTTAGGACTAAGTTTTATAATCTTGTCCTTTTCTCACGTATTAACTTATGTTATACATAAGTATTTTAACACTTTAGGGGCTGTTCTAAAACAGTCCCTAGTAGTTGTGTCGGTTTTGTTTAAAAAGCCGATTTTTCGACCGTTTAAGTTACCGACGAGTCAAATAAATTACACAAGTCTATGCTAATCATCCTAGGAACTAAACACACATATAATAACATATAATTTACCATAAATTTCAGTTTTGACTATATATGTTCCTAAGATACTTTAATCGATTTTTTCGGTTCTTAGTTCGTATTTTAGATTACCTTAACAATGTTACTAGTTAAGCTTGTTATTTTTATATGAACCGATATCATATTAATGCCTAAATTTCCAGGTTCAAATCATCATATCATATATGTATAAGTTCAAATAGTTAATTAACAAATCAAAATATGAATTTTCTAAGTGTTTAACTAACAAAGTTTCTTTTTATAGTAACTTTTAATTTTTGATAATTCTATCTAATTCAATCTTACCACTTTGATTAAGTACAATTCTAAGCATAATTCATTCAACTTGTTTAATAGGGTTTCATGCATCCTAAGTGTCCTATCCAATTTTGTTCTTTCAATTCAACAAAGTTTCTTTATTTAGTAAGTTGTTGTCCATTTTAAACAAAGTGTTAACTAATCAATGCTTCTGTAACATCCCAATTTTTCGTTCGGATAATAATAATAAAACTTGATAGGATAAGTAGGCTTTTAGATGGACTTAATTATAGACCAAAATGGGAAGATGGGCCTTAGGTCCATGGGCTTAAGGGAGTATAAATACCCCTTAAACCCTAATCCTTTCCATTTTTATCCAAATCTACCCCATAGCCTACACCTTGATAAACACACACAGACCATCCTAAAACCCGAGCCGAAATCCGAAGGTGAAAACCGGAGTTTGTTGGTGCTAGATTGTCATGAAGAACCAAAACAACATCAAGGCTTAACGGTGTTCGTAAACCGACTCGTTTAAGGTTCGTTTATAACTAGAAATCGTTCCTTTAGATCCGGATTCATTTAGGTAGTCTTAGATCTGTATATATATGATAAAAACGAGCCTAACAAAGAAAACCTCACTGAAATCCATTACAGTTTGATAGGTTAATTGATAACCTAAAAGAACCCGTAACCTATATGCCTAATCGCACCCCTTAAACATTGATGCTTGGCCGATTTAATGGTTGGGGTTTGTAGGCGCTGTAATTCCGATTCCATTGATACCTAAATCGTGATATTTAGTTAAGAAACGAGGGTTTAATTGCAGATCTGATGAATGTTGACTACTTTGTGTTCTTGGAAATTTTGACTTTGACCCTAAGTCAAAGTCTGGATAAGAACAAGGATGATTCGCTAAAAATGGTTCAATTCGTTATGCTAGGTAGCGAATCGGCTCACCCAGTTCGTTACATCAGAATTAGGCTAACGAACTAGGAGCGAACCAGGTAACGAATCAGGTGATTCGTTACTCACCAATTCGTCAAGTTCCAATAATGAATTAGATGGTGTTCAGGTAACGAATTGGAATAGCGAATCAGGTCATGATCAGACAATGAATCAGATTAACAAACCAGGCTAACGAATCAGCTAATCAGACCATGAAGGATAACGATTTAGGCTGTGTTTTGTTAACGAATTAGACTGTAGTCTGATAACGAATTAGGCTTAATTCGTTATAGAGAACAAGATGGCGAATTAGAAAATAATTTAAAATCCTAATGGAAAATGTGTTAAGAGAAAGTAACGAACTAGAAGCAGTTCGTTAAGTCATTCGTTAAGGATAAGTAACGAAGAAGCTCCAATTTGTTAAGTAGTTCGTTAAGGAAGAACTAATGAATGAATTCCAGTTCATTAAGGGTTCAGTTCGTTAAAGGACCGGTTCGTTATAAAGGTCCATTTCGTTATGAAGGATGAAGAATTAGAATAACGAATCAGCTAACGAATCAGGACAGCAAAGCTGGATAACGAATCAGATCATGTGCTAGATAACGAATTAGACTGTGATCTGATAATGAATTAAACTATGATCTGATAACGAATCAGCTCGACCCCAGCCAGGGGCTCTGCCCCTTAGACCCTGCTAGGGTCTGCCGCCCCTAGACCCCGCTGCCAGGGGCACTGCCCCCGGACCCCCGTTCGTTGTGGGTAACAAATTAACTAGAAACGCGATATGAAAAGTGATAGTAATCAATACGCATAATTGTTATACAGCTAGCCGTGCACATTCAAGAAAGGAGTAACCATTAACGGAAGAAGTAACCGAGTTCAGGTGAGTTTCTAGCCCCATTCCTCGTTATGTTTTTCGGGGCTGTGTGCATACTCGATGTGATTAGTTAATACACTTACCTTAAGTGGTAAGTGTATGCTATATATGATATGTGATAGATAGGAATGATAGTTTGTTGGTACGCGAACGATCTTCGGATATTGTGCGTACTGTCAGGTTAATAATAAAGATATGAATATTGCATGTAGTGTAAGGATGATTGCTTGACGATACGTGAACGATCTTCGGATATTGCACGTATTGCCAAGAATAGTGATGATCGTCTCCTTATATGCATATTAAATGATAGCTTGTATACAGAGTTCCCTATACGGATAATATATATAGTTCCTTTAATGGAAAGCCTAGTGTTCCTTTAATGGAAAGCCCAGTGTTCCTTTGATGGAAAGCATAGAGTTCCTTTAATGGAAAGCCCATTGTTCCTTTGATGGAAAGCCTAGTGTTCCTTTAATGGAAAGCATAGTGTTCCTTCTATGGAAGTATATAGAATGCTCCTTCTATGGAGAATATATATATAGAGTATCATTCTATGGAGAATATATATAGAGAGTATCCTTCTATGAAGAACATAAATAGTAGGGGTGATAGTAATAGTTCTTTTATTAGATATTGTGTGATGTTCTTCTTATGGATAATTACACAAGGTTAGGATATGTGTGTAGGTAAGATATGTGTATATATTGTATATTGCCTGATTAACTAGAACTCACTCAGCGTAGCTGACTTTTAGTATGCACGCAGGTATACATGTTTATTGGGAGAGCATGAGGAGGACACATGGAATGGATTGAACGGCTGGCAGCAGAATACGGAAGAAACGATGTTTAAATATGATGTTTTAAGTTGGCTTTAAAGAAAAGAATAAATGTTTTGTCATAAACGGTTACAGTTTTTTTATTCCGCGAAAGTTTTAATAAACTCTGATTTGTAGAACTGTGTTAATGAGTAAATCTGACGCTAAAGTAGGGCTACCGGGAACGGGGCCTTACACTTCTAATCATGCACCCTATCTTAGTTCAAAGCATGCATACAAGACCAAAGCGCAAAACATCGCAATCACTACAAATCTATGTGCTCCTTCTGGGAGGGGCAAGATAGTGCGTTGCAAAATTTTGGCTCAGTAATTGAGAAGCTTCCTCTTATCTTATTGTTTCAGACATATTTCTTATTCTTTTAGGTTAATATCGTCAAAGGTCAACCTAATCTTGAGTATGCATCTCCAATAATTACCAATAGGGCCTAGAAATTGTTGCACTTCGATAGAGACCTTGGTGTCTCCATATCTTTAATTGCTTAAATCTTTACATGTATACCTTTCTTACTGATTATGTGTCCAA
Organism: Bidens hawaiensis; assembly: GCF_021521415.1. Classification (NCBI taxonomy): domain Eukaryota; kingdom Viridiplantae; phylum Streptophyta; class Magnoliopsida; order Asterales; family Asteraceae; genus Bidens; species Bidens hawaiensis. Next base: position 17,683 of record NW_027503729.1, read on the forward strand.
CATAATGAATTTCCCAAATTCATATCTTATCTTTTTTCTAATGGTTAGAGAATGAACTAATCGATTTATTATTACCTAAAGAGTGTCGTGCTTACTTAGGTGTTTGTGGGACTTCATTTATGAAATCTATGATGAATTGAGCATTAAGACTAATGCGTTCGTCTAATACTAATTCATATAAATTTGTCATATCTGGGCATCTAAACTTTATTCAATCAGTTTTAGATTTCTCTTTCTTCAAGGCTTTGTCTTGTACTTTTCCAATATGAGTTGTAAGACTTGTTTGTAACGTTAATCAAAACGTACATATATGTGAAGGCTTTCTTTTTCACTCAATCAACAACTACAATATTTATTTTACCAACTGGTAACAAATATCGCAATTGTAACCATTGAGTAGTTCTACTTCAATGGGCTGCCCCATTTTGAATTCCATTTTATCTATAATTCATTGAAAACTCTTATGGTTGGTGTATACTTTGTTCTATAAAGGGGTTTCTTCAACTCTTAAGAGTAAAAACGTCAACTCCTAGCTTAAAATTTGAGTCGTATAATGCTTCTTGTGCACATTGAGTTATCATGATGCATAGACTATCATCTTTTGTCTTTTGGCATAAGCATGCATACAAGACCAAAGCGCAAAACATCGCAATCACTACAAATCTATGTGCTCCTTCTGGGAGGGGCAAGATAGTGCGTTGCAAAATTTTGGCTCAGTAATTGAGAAGCTTCCTCTTATCTTATTGTTTCAGACATATTTCTTATTCTTTTAGGTTAATATCGTCAAAGGTCAACCTAATCTTGACTATGCATCTCCAATAATTACCAGTAGGGCCTAGAAATTGTTGCACTTCGATAGGAGACCTTGGTGTCTCCATATCTTTAATTGCTTAAATCTTTACATGTATACCTTTCTTACTGATTATGTGTCCAACATAATGAATTTCCCAAATTCATATCTTATCTTTTTCCTAATGGTTAGAGAATGAACTAATCGATTTATTATTACCTAAAGAGTGTCGTGCTTACTTAGGTGTTTGTGGGACTTCATTTATGAAATCTATGATGAATTGAGCATTAAGACTAATGCGTTCGTCTAATACTAATTCATATAAATTTGTCATATCTGGGCATCTAAACTTTATTCAATCAGTTTTAGATTTCTCTTTCTTCAAGGCTTTGTCTTGTACTTTTCCAATATGAGTTGTAAGACTTGTTTGTAACGTTAATCAAAACGTACATATATGTGAAGGCTTTCTTTTTCACTCAATCAACAACTACAATATTTATTTTACCAACTGGTAACAAATATCGTAATTGTAACCATTGAGTAGTTCTACTTCAATGGGCTGCCCCATTTTGAATTCCATTTTATCTATAATTCATTGAAAACTCTTATGGTTGGTGTATACTTTGTTCTATAAAGGGGTTTCTTCAACTCTTAAGAGTAAAAACGTCAACTCCTAGCTTAAAATTTGAGTCGTATAATGCTTCTTGTGCACATTGAGTTATCATGATGCATAGACTATCATCTTTTGTCTTTTGGCATAAGCATGCATACAAGACCAAAGCGCAAAACATCGCAATCACTACAAATCTATGTGCTCCTTCTGGGAGGGGCAAGATAGTGCGTTGCAAAATTTTGGCTCAGTAATTGAGAAGCTTCCTCTTATCTTATTGTTTCAGACATATTTCTTATTCTTTTGGGTTAATATCGTCAAAGGTCAACCTAATCTTGACTATGCATCTCCAATAATTCCCAGTAGGGCCTAGAAATTGTCGCACTTCGATAGGAGACCTTGGTGTCTCCATATCTTTAATTGCTTAAATCTTTACATGTATACCTTTCTTACTGATTATGTGTCCAACATAATGAATTTCCCAAATTCATAAATCATACTTAGAGAATTTCTACCTTTAACTATTCTCAAAAAGTGTTGTTCGTGAATTTTAATGGTTTGTGAATAAATGTGCTTATGTCATCCAAGTAGAATTTGCATATCCTATTCATGAGATTACAACTTATTTGTTAATCTACCCGGTATGACTTACAAACTTATATTGATCCTATCGTGTTTCTAAATGTCTTTAGAAGGTCTTATTCTATTGATATCTAGTTGGTAAGTCGATCTTCGGGTATGGATCTGGTCAACCTTGAAACTAATCAAATAGATAATAAATTCTCGATAATGGGCATAGAATTTTAATGGTCAGTTTGTTCAGTTCTAGTTCCTGGAGTTGTTTGAATAGATTTTGTTTTTCTAATGATACCAATCTATACGGGAATCTAGATATCGATGCGTCATCTTATACAAGATCTAGTCTATACTTGAAATGTCTTGATGGAAATTATCTAGGAAAATCTAAAGGGGAAAACTTCTACATAAGCTTGAATTGTAGGCATATCTCAGGGCGTAGGGTATTCTTCATGCAATAGCTTGCGTGTCTTTGTAGAAATTATTAATTTGGTATCACACTGATCACCATGGATTGCTAGAGTTTCACCACTGGCGAGTGGTAAACATACTAGCCTTCTGAACCCACGATCTTAGCATGATTTTCGGACAATTAGCTTATGCCTAAATTGAGGTTGTCTAATTTGATGGATATAGCTCATTACCAAGGTTATGGGTTTCTATCGAAGGGTTAAAGCCACTAATAACTATAGCGGTTTTCCATAAATAAACTTAATGACTACCTTTTATCTAAGTTGGTTGGTCTTCTAGCAAGAGATAACCCTAATCGTTTAGAGATCGAACTTAACTCGGCTCTAGTATAGATAGGTGTAAGAACATAATGGTTATTTAGTGATAACTAAGCGAATCCTTACGAGCTTCCATGGATCTTTCTCTAGCATTCTAATTTTTGAACTTGGAACAATCCTTTTTGGGTGAGTCGCTCGTGTATCAAAACAACATTGAATTGCTTATTGCTAGCTACCGAATTCCGTGTATAGTATTGGGTTTGCTTATCGCTATCTATCGAATTTCTTGTTTACCTAATGTTCAACTTAATGAATACTATTTGGTTATAATAACTCTTGGCTTCATCATAGATACCTTCAATCTTATTCCTCCTAGTGGATTTCAAATAGTAGCTCCATTGCTAGTGTATTTATTTGCACCACTTCCTTGATTGTTGCTTTAATGTAGTGTTAATGTATTGTGTGACCTATTTAACTAATTTTTCAAAGAAGATCGATAACTTAGATCTTCTAATGGCAGGTGTTTGTCTTATTTTGGGTGGTTTACTATTATTTTTAAATAGCCTAAATAGACAAGGGTCATTATTAATTATTGAAGGCGTGTGAATAAATATAGGAAATATTTACAACCACATAATAACTAATAAATCAACCCAAAAGATCATCGTGATAATGGAAATTATCGTACTTGTTTAAAGTTACTAAAATAACTACTAAATAGGTGTGACTACGTATCAGCACCAATCACAAGTTTTCAAATTTTCCTTACTAGATTATCTAAGTTATAGAATATCTAACTAGAGTAATAAGAGGGAGTTACTAGAAGTACATGTATTCCATAAATAGGTTCTAAGAGCTAAAACAACAACATCATTAACAGAGTTACACATCATGAGAATCTGGAGAGATATGTTTGCATCCTTATTCTCTAATTAGCAACGATTTCTAACGATCTAGTGTACAAAGATGAAACATAGCCTAAAGTTAGTGAGAACTAGGCTCTACGAGTGTGTGTGAATAATTTTTCTAAAAGGAATATTAAGATTCACCGAAAAGGCACTGGCGCAGTGCACAATTGATGGTACAACAGAGGCCGTTGGGGGCGGTCGTTCGACCTACAATCGATGTTGCGAATCTTGATAATAGTGTGTGAACTAAGCTTTTGTGACATGTAACATAATCTGTGCTAAGTAACCTCTAGTAAATAATATATATATATATATATATATATATATATATATTCAGATAAAATTGTAAACATTAAACTTTACAACTTTATTTACTTATTTACCTGTTATTATTATTATTATTTTCATTCATTTATTTATATATTTATTTTGTTTATTTACTTATTTATTATTTAAAAAAAATTAATATAATCACTTAGTTGATTATACCTTTGCTTCGTGAGGAGGGAAAATCGTGTGTTTGAATATACGGGTTATAGTTTAGAAATTTTTACCCAAAATTTCTAATTCACTATAACCATTGGCTCTGATACCAACTTCTGTCACACCCCGAAAATCTTAATTTTAAACAGCGGAAGACTTTGACCAAGTCTTTCGGGCGGTGACAGACGCCGTTTCAGCCAATTACATTTAAATATATATTTCAAATGAAAGTTGAACTTTATTTAACCATCAGAGTTATTGCACGTGTCATATTACACGATTTTTATTCCATTTACAAGTTCAACATAAAGTTAACATTTTTCATTCAAACACATGTCACCATTTTCCCGCACTCTTCGCGAAGCTTCCATACTTCATTTATTTACCTGAAAAGTATATTAAAATATCGATCAACACAATGTGTTGGTGAGTTTCCCTTTATATAAAAAATAGTCCATATATATATATATATATATATATATATATATGAATCGAAAACATAATCCAAATAATTAACAAGTCCGATATCAATTCGTGTGTAATCGTCACTACACCCCGAATTATATCCAAAATATCCGTGTATAATGGCTTACCACCATTATAACACCCAACCGTGTGTAATGATCTACCGTCATTACATCACAAATCAATAGGCATTTCATTTCTTAAACAAATTGAGCTGTTGTAGACGAGCAAAGAATACAACATTGCGTATGACATCTCAGTTGATAACTCGAAACATACCATACTCAAAATATACCCACTTTTAACCCAACATGAATGGAAGTGGGGGGCGTCACCCCGATAGATCTACCCATATTTCTATGCCCTTACTAATTCGGTTAACAGTTATTTAGCCAACTAGACTCATCCCGCATTATACACCAATTTGTAAAATAAAATGTCTTTTAAAAAAAATCAATGAAAATAATATGAAATGAAGAATATGTTTTTCACCCAAAACACAATTAAATATCGTTTTAAAAACATTTCAATTAAAATTCGAGGGGGGGGGGGGTTCGATAAAGAAACTCATTGTCTTGTAGCTTTTCCAAATTCCCGTGTCCTATATTAGAACACGTTTTGTTAATAAAAACTTGATTTTATATTTTATACAAAAATCCTTTTAAATTTATTAGTCCTATTCTAATGTATACATAAGCACATAGCACATAAGCGAATACACATAGTTCGGTTTTCCGTTAGCTATTAATTAATTAAATTAATTAATAAACAACTAAAATATAAGAAAATAACTTAAGATTCAGTTGATGGAATTTTTCAAGAGAATATTAATATATTATTTTTCACAAAACTTGTCGGTTTCGTTGGTTTTGTCGGTTTTATGCTTAAAATGCGTTAATTCGGTTTTTCGTTTAAAATGTAACTTATAAATTATGAAAAATACTCGTTACATAAATATTACTCAAGTTTTATAAGTTTAATGGTGAAAATATATCATCTTCATTTTTGTTAATATTTTCTTAAAATAGCGACTTTTTAACGTTTTCGTGTCGGTTTTCGCGACACGAACCATTTAGGACCAAGTTTTATAATCTTAACACTTTAGGGGCTGTTCTAAAACAGTCCCTAATAGTTGTGTCGGTTTTGTTTAAAAAGCCGATTTTTGACCGTTTATGTTATCGACGAGTCAAATAAATTACACAAGTCTATACTAATCATCCTAGGAACTAAACACACATATAATAACATATAATTTACCATAAATTGCAGTTTTGACTATATATGTTCCTAAGATACTTTAATCGAGTTTTTCGGTTCTTAGTTCGTATTTTAGATTACCTTAACAATGTTACTAGTTAAGCTTGTTATTTTTATATGAACAAATATCATATTAATGCCTAAATTTCCAGGTTCAAATCATCATATCATATATGTATAAGTTCAAGTAGTTAATTAATAAATCAAAATATGAATTTTCTAAGTGTTTAAGTAACAAAGTTTTTTTTTATAGTAACTTTTAATTTTTGATAATTCTATCTAATTCAATCTTACCACTTTGATTAAGTACAATTCTAAGCATAATTCATTCAACTTGTTTAATAGGGTTTCATGCATCCTAAGTGTCCTATCCAATTTTGTTCTTTCAATTCAACAAAGTTTCTTTATTTAGTAAGTTGTTGTCCATTTTAAACAAAGTGTTAACTAATCAATGCTTCTTGTAACATCCCAATCCCCGTCAGACTCGTTACGTGGCGATTTTTGCGCTTTTTGTTGACTTTGAAACGTCTAGATCACTAATAAAGAAGATTTTTCTCCTAATGATGAAATTTTATTGTTAATCAAGATTATATTAGTCGCGGTCTAGGCTAATTTTTAGTCGGGTGTCACAATTCGGTCGGTAAAGCCCGAACATTGGCAAAACCCGAGCGTTGAAACTCAAGTGTTGGTAAAACCCCTGCATTGGTAAAACTTAAGCGCTACGGCGGTGAATTGATCAAATCCGTGCATCAGTAACGCGTGTTACGGTATCGAAACTAAAACAAAAAAGATATAAAAATTAAGGTGGGCCAACAGAGTCGTATTGGTCAGTAAAAGTCAGGCATTGATAAAGTCCAAGCGTTGAGGCAGTGACTCCACGCGAATTCGGTCGGTCTCTGGTGCGTTCGATACGATACCAAAACTTAAACAACAAAAAAAACATTGGAAAAAACCCAACATTATCAGCCCCAGGCGTTAAAGCTACACGAATTCGGTTAGTTTTCATAATTGCTGAGCCTACCAAAGAAATGAACATAAGTTTATAAAAACAAACATATATAAAAAGAAGAAAAAAAAAGCTGGTGGTCCTGGTGGACTAAAGAGGCAAGTAGTTGTTGGTCACTAAATATATGAAGTGAACATAAGTTTATAAAAGCCAACATAAAAAAATAAAAAGAACTGGTGAACTGAAGAGCCAGGTAGCCGCTAAGACCAATAAAGACATGTAGTGAAGTAACATATTCGAACATGCGCTGCATAACTTGGAAACTTATCAATCACTAACAAACCATCCAACTCACCACCAAACACTCACGTGTATTTTTGCCAAAAACAATTGCTAAATAGAAATCCAAATAAAAAAACCAAGTTGTGGCACCAAACTTCACTTTTACTATATATAGATAATATGATATTTATATATTAGTAAATACAATATTTACGTATAGTTGTATATATATATATCCCCTTACTAACTTCAATAATTATATATACGCCCAACCCTTAGATATAAATTACATGTATCCCCTTCACTGTAACATTACAAAACTACCCTTTTAAACATAAAAAACAATGAAAATAAAACCTACAGTCTTTTTCATTCTCTCAGTCCTTATCCCTCTAGCCTTTTCATCCTTGACGATCGGTTTTAAAATCATCGGCCACAAATCATAAGGGTTTCTTTACCGGTGAACAACAAAGAGAATAGGAGACCTACGACCAACCATCGGATTACAGTGATTTTCAGTGACCCACCTCCGATTCCGGCTTCTTCATCATGTCCGGCCAATCTTGATGCTTTTTGGCTTCTTCATCCTTTTCGCCCAGGAAGGAAACCCGTAAGGCCGTAACCTGCATCCACTCTGACCAATGTTGAAGCCGCAGCCACCACCGCTATTAGCACCCTCTGTTTCATGTTAATTCGTTATCTCCGGTATGAGTCATAATCAGATCTAAAAAATGAGTTGAGGATGAAGATGGATTTTGGGCATTGTATGTCAAAAGAACAGAAGGAGATTCATTAAATCCAAATTGTATTCTGTGATATTTACTTGAAGGGGTAAAACTGTCCATACATAGTTTGTTTTTAGTATATTAAATGAAAATCGGTAAATTTGATATTACTAGTTGTTGAAGAGGGGATATATGTGATTTATGTTTAGGGGATGGGGATATATGTAATTAGTGAAGTTAGTAAGAGGATATATTTAATTCTCCCTTAAATTTATATGATGTGGATTTTTGTAATTATGTAAATCTATATTATATCTAAACGAAACCTCCAAATCCTATGTGTCGCGCTCTGGTCGCTCCCTATATTCTCTCAAGCCACCATATTGTATTATTTGTAAATGGAGTTTTCTCATGCGCTTGACCCGAATTCACGGGAAAGGGTCTTACCAAACCTAGATATTCCTTAAACGGGTTATAATATCCCAATGAATTAATAATTAATATCACCAAATATTTGATGTAAAAATACTATAAAATAAGGATATATTAAACATTAATATATTATAATTTTAAAATTTATTATTATAATTAAGGATCAATTTTATGGTATAAAAATAAATGGGTTTTGGGTCTCATCAAACTTATATAACTTTTAAACCGGGTTATAACATCTTATTTATTTATGAAACCTTTTTATCATCAAACCATAAGTATATTATTAACTAGCATACAATAAATAAAATTAAAATTCAAAAAATAAATAAATACTAGAAACAAATAATATAAAACAATCCCCGTAACACGGGGATAAAAACTAGTAATATATACAAAAGCTTTAAAAACTCTTTGGTTGCTCGCTACATTCACTCACACCACCAAATTGCATTATTTGTAATTGAGGCTTCTCATGCATTTGACCCGAATTTACGGGTGTGGATCTTACCAAACCCATATATTCCTTAAACGAGCTATAACAAATCATTAAATTAAAAATTAATCTCACCAAATATTTGACATGAAAATCCTATAAAATAGAGATATACTAAAAATTAATATATGATTTCTTAAAAAAAAGATACATATTATTTATAATTTTAAAAAAAAATTAAAAAAAACAATTTTATAAGCGGGTCATGGGTCTCACCAAACTAAAATAACTTTTAAACCGGGTTATAACATCTCATTTATTTGTGAAACCCTTTCATCATCGAATACTAAATATATTATTAACGTATGTATAATAAATAAAATTATATTTCCAAAAATATATGAATATTATAAACGAATAATGTAAAATAACACTCCCATAATACAGGGGATAAAAACTAGTAATATTATATGCATTACATATAAAAAAGTTATTATACTACATGTATGTAATAAGAGGCCATTCTCTTATCTCACTTGAAAGGAGTAATATGCGTATTGAATTTAGCTTGTATAATTAGTAATATTTAATTTCTGTAATTTATGTTTCTGTATAGTACTTGTATAATTTTTGTAATTTGGATAATTTGAGTAATTTATGATTTTATGCAATATGTGTATTTTGCATTGTGTAATTTATATACCTTGTGTAGTATATGTAACTGGTAATTTATGGGACTTTGTGTATTTCCTAGTTATGTAATAAATGTAATTCTGGTAGTTTAAAAAATTTGCTTAAGACAACATTTATTTTACAAAAAAAGTTGCATTAGGTGAAGTTGCGTTAGACCTAATGCAACCATTTTGTTAGATATTGCAATTGTTTCTTTCAAATGCAATGTTTTAAAAAAGTTGCATTTGAATGAAACAGTTGCGTTATCTAATAAAAAAGTTGCATTAGGTCTAACGCAACTGTAACATCCCCGAAATTTCTAAAAATAATATTTAATATATTATTTATGTGGGAAGAATTAAATGGAGTTAGCGGTTAAATAATAAAATAATAATAAAGATGGGAGATAGTAGACTAATTAAATAAAATTAATTATGTACCAAAAAGGAAAGATGAGCCTAAGGTCTATGGGCTTAAATGAGTATAAATACCCCTTAAACCATAATCCGTTCCATTTCCATCCATTCTACACCATAGCCTACACCATAAAAAACACACACTTAAGCTAAACACCCTCCACTCTACTATATTCAACTATCCGAGACCAACCGAAGGTAAGAAATGATTTATCTCAGCTGGCCCAACCCATTAGAACCCGACACCGTAGCCCCTTGATGCTGCATGACCCGTTTGGGTCTAGATTTAGGTTTATTCGGGTGTTTAACCAACCAAAAACGAGCTTAAGGGCCACCATAGCTCAGATATGGACACTCCGAAGCTACCTAGGCCATAAAGGATCAAACCCCAACCAACCATGGTGGTTGACGGCGGCTGACGGCGTCGGAATCGAAGAAAAACTTTTAAAACGCGTAAAAAGGGGGTTGACCTGTACTTATATGCCGTATAAGTATATACATCGTGTAAGTGCAGCGTTTAAGTGTGGATAACATATAAGTAAATAGATAGCACATATGTATGAGTCGTATAAGTGTGACAGCGAGTATGTATGGAGCATATAAGTAGCACATCGCATATGCGTGTGGGCGTATATGTATACATTTAAGCCAAATATGCTATAAAACGTATATGTATGAAACGTGTATGTATGCGGCTCATATGTATGACTTATACGCCATATGAACTTACACGCTGGAAGAAACTTTTACACCTAAGGAGGACTTACACGCTAGAATCACTTACACGCCCATAATAACCTATATGCCAAATTTAATGGTTTTATGAATAAACGAACGATAAACAGCGTATACATACGTAAACGGTGGCCGTGGATTTATATGATGTGTGAACTAAAGATAAGCAATTAATAAATAATAAAAGGTAACGTTTAAAATGAAGATTTGATTTGATTAAATAACTGAACTTCAGTTTTCTGATGAGGTTTTTAGTAAAGACTTATTATTGAAAATAAAATTTTTTCAGACAAGGGCTCTACTCCTTGGACTCCGCTAGGGGCTACCGTCACTAGAAACCGCTTCCAGGGGTGTTGCCCATGGACCCCCGTAGCTAGGGGTAACAATAATCTATAATTATGATATGGATAGGGCAACTTAACTGATACATGTAATTGTTATACAGTTAGCCACACCCAATTAAAGAAAGGAGTTACCATTAACTCTAAAAGGAATCGCTTACAGGTGAGTTTCTAGCCCCACTTTCTTGCTATGTTTTCGGGGCTGTGTGCATACTCGATGTGAATAGTTAATACACTTACCTTAAGTGGTAAGTGTATGCCATATATGATATGTGTGATAGTTATCGAGGTTATGAATGAATGCTTGTCGGTACGTGAACAATCTTTAGATATTGCACGTATTGCCAAGGAAGATAAGTGTTAGAATATGTAATTGTGTATAAAGTATGCATGAATGATAAAGCAGGATATGTATGATATCATATGAATGATAGTATGGATGTATGGTTGTGAGAATGTATGGACCATACCCTAATAATATCTACGAATGTAGGGAACAGACCCTAATAATATCTGCAAATGTAGGGAACATACTCTAATAATATCTGCGAATAAAGGGAATAGACCCTAATAATATATGCAAATGTAGGGAACCGACCCTAATAATATGCGAATGTTATAGGGTGAAATGCTCTTAATATATAAGAATATAAGCGTGAAGGAAAGAGTGAACAGGTTAAGTAAGAAATATGTATCTCCGGATACGTAATAGTAAGTATGTGGATGTATTGTATGTTACCATCGTAGGTGACTTTTAGTATGCACGCAAGTAAATAGACTGAAGTAGCTAGCTTGAGGGAGACACATGGTAGAGACTGATGAAGCTGACATCTGAAGGTTTGTCATGATGTTTAAATAAGATACTTTTACGTTATGTTTTTAAAAGACAAGTTTGAATGTTTTTGTGACGAATGGTTGAAATTTTATTTATTCCGTGCAAGTTTGATTTAACTCTGATATTTAGAACTGTGTTTATGAGTAAATCCAACGTCAATGTAGGGTGTCGGGAACGGGCCTTACAACTTCACCTAATGCAGCTTTTTTGTAAAATTAAGGTTGCCTTAGACCAATTTTTTTATAATGTATAATTGGTGTAGATATAATTTAGGTAATTTGTGTACTTGCGGTTATTATGTAATTTGTGTAAAAATTAGTTAATTTAGATATGCATTTGTATCATAATAAATTTCATTTATTTTATAAAAAAATTATTTACAATTATCTTTTAAAATAAAAATATACTTTTTTAATTAAAGACATAATTTATTTAGATATGATATTTGTTTTATTGGTTTTTAGAATGTAAAGTAAATATTTGACCTAAATTTCCTTTTATCATTAAATTTTATTTTTTTTTCTCTCTCCTTCTCAATATTTAGTTCTTGTTTAATCAAAACTAAACAAAACCAAATGTTTAATTAAACGTGTGGTTATAATTTGGTTCTCAATATTCTTAAAGCTTAACTAGTTCTCCAAATTTAATTTTCATATATATATATATATATATATATATATATATATATACACACACAAACACTAGTTTTTATCCCCCGTATTACGGGAGTTGTTTTATATTGTTTGTTCTAATATTTATTTATTTTTTTAATTTATATTTGTTTATTGTATGAAAGTTATTAATATACTTATGGTTTGATGATAAATTATTTCACAAATAAATGAGATGTTTTAACCCGGTTTAAAAGCTATATGGTTTTGATGAGACCCAAGACATGTTTATTTTTTTTCTATGAAATTGGTTTTTTAATTATAAATAATATTTATGAAAGTTAATAATATACTTATGGTTTGATGAGACCCAAGACCCGTGTATTTTTTTTACTATTAAATTCGTTTTTTAATTTAAATAATATATATATCTTTTTTAAAATAAATAAGATATTATTTTTTATTATATCCTATTTTATAGGATTTTTACATAAAAATTTGATGATAATATTTTTTAATTTAATGAGATGTTATAACCCGTTTAAGGAATATCTGAGTTTGGTAAGACCCATGCCCATGAATTCGGGTCAAATACATGCCTCCTTTTAAAAATCAAGCAAATCTGGTGACTCCAAAAAAAGGGGGAGCGACCACATCGCGACACGTAGGATTTTTATGTCTTCGTTTATATATATTATAGATGGGATGGTTCAAGAGAGAAATGATATTACTGCGAGAAATGAGAGAAATGAATAGTTTTATTTTAGGTTTTAAAAGCTTAAAAATAAATTAAGAAAGTATAAATGTATTATCTCTCTTCAATTAATATAACTAATAAACTATAATAATAATCTATTCAATTAACATAACTAATCAAATTACTATGATTGAAAAATATTAAGAATTCATTTAATTTTATAACTTATTTTTTGTCTCTTAAATTTTTATCCTACACAAGTATAATTTTCACACGTTAAAATTTCTATTGATCCAAAACCAATTTCTTCAAACTCAATATATTAATATCCATCAACACGTAGTTACATTGTGATAAATAATACAAAAAACTATTTAACATGTGTTTAC